>NW_028245487.1:0-27180 GCF_964263255.1 Lissotriton vulgaris | reverse complement strand
ATACGCACATCGGGGTCAACCACAAGCGAATATGGGCCAGATTTAGAAAGGGTTCTAGCATTCGCAAACCCTCTGAATCAGTAAATCAGAGGGTTTCAGAGTGCTAACATTCTTTTTTCTATGTACTAAACGACAAAATGCCCTCAGCAATTCAGAAAAGTGTTTCTGAATCAAAGGTATTTAGAAATGGATACCGATTCGGTATTTGAAAGGGGGGTATTGTGGACGACCCTTTCAAATATTGAATCTGTATGCTATGTAACAAAGTTTTGATACTGAAATACGGTTCAAAAGCATTGATATTTTACTGATACCTTAAAGTATTAGGAAACCCATTCATAAAAGGCAATGGCAAAGCCAATAGGTCTGCCCTATGCGACGTCTATTGACTTTGACAATGTTTCTTAGCCGGGTTGCAACATGGCTGAAATTAAAGAAAAAAAGCTGTATGACAAAGCCAGCATTGACCGCATCATAGCGCTTTTTTTTTTTTTTGCTTCAGCCATGCTGCAATGAAGCCAGCGCACCTGTATAATATGGCTAAAAAAACAGATCCAGTAGATCTTGCCTAAGGGGAGACCTATTGGCTTTGCCAATTATTGTCTTCATTGAGCGAGCACCACTGCACCATGGAACAGACTACCAACATGTAAATGAATAGAAACTTAGATATGAAGGCACTGGTGAGGATTTTGCTCAAAAAGCATTTGAGGTTGATCTCTAAATTGTTCTAATAAATCTTTCAAGTGTTACTGGTTGGCTATACATAAGGACAGCTCCTTCGTTAGAGCGGAGGAGTTTCGCCCCACTTAAATGCCCCCCAAAGTCCCAGAGATGAAAAATAAAATGGTCATGAATTACCATTTTATTTTTCATAATTCCGTCCTAAACCGGGTGTCTGGTAGGGGTGGGGAGTGCTGAGTGCTGAGTGGCATCAGGGAAGAGTGGTAGGCAGAGGGCTGCCTGTGCACTGTTTAAAGAGCGTGTGTCTCTTTGGCCAGCCATCTTACGATGGCCAGACAAACATGTCCACTTTAAACCTCTCAACCAAGCTATCTCAGACAGCTGGGTTGAGAGCAAGTACAGGCCTCCCGTGTGCTGAGGATCTTTGAGAGAGGCCGCTCCCTCTGATGCTGGTTAACAGCATGTCATCAGACCACGGTTGGTCAAGGGAGTTTCCTGGTGCCTATACTGCAGTCGACGGAAGAACAGGTCCAGAGTGGAGGACGTGTTCGGTAAGTGTTTAATTTGTTATTCTTTAATTTTATTTGCGCATGCGCCCACTCCCCCACTCCCCCCCCATAGATGCTAGCCACCACTGGCTATATTCACACGATAGAAAGGGCTGCCCTGAAGTGGTACGTTTTAGCGGGGTGACGCTTACATTCAGAATGCAAAGCCCTATTTCAGATAAATAAATAAAGGCATACATTTTACATTTTCCAAAAGATGTACTTTAATCACAGCATACTGAGCACGGGAAACGGTCACTACAACGAGGCCGTTTCAACGAAAACCTTAACCACGCATGCATTACAACGCATGCGTGGTTACAACGACAGCCTTTACCACACATACCTTTACTACGAGGTACGTAGTAAAGGCATGTGTGGTAAAGGGTACAAATAAAAAAGGGGGGTTGGGGGGGGCTTCCCCCCCCCAAAAAAAAACACTAACCTTTAGACGAGAAGGAAGGCAATCGGCGTCGCAGAGGAAGAAAACGGCCGTTTCTTTTTTTCTACGTATGACGTCACCACGGAAAAAAAAGAACTACTACTGCACAACTCTGTACAATTCCTTTTCGGGTTCCTGCATATCTGCTTAGTTCTAGAAAATGATCCGTTAATCAGTATGAGTCCCCCACCCTCGACCCCTTTGCTGAAATGTGAGAGCTCTATGACATATACGGTGACAGTTTGCTTGGAGTCTAGACGGAAATCGGTGAATTAAGACTTCCTTGTGAACAGCCCTTAACAAATTACTTTATCCTCACAAACTCATTTATGGCAAGGAACACCTTTCGTGGAGACACTGATGTGCTACTTTAAGACAGAGTTCTGTGGTATGCTCCGTCATCACGCTGTAAATCCAGCAGCTCAAAAGCAGTCTGCATGGATGCACTCATGACCACACTGGCACATAAACAGATCTGTGATTTGTTGAAAGGCCAAACAGGCTGAGTGAGTCAGTCATATGATTTGATTGATTTGATTTATCCATTTATAGAGCGCGCGAATGCCCGAAGGCGTCTTGGCGCTTCTAACAGGCAGCAGGCCTCTGGGACGGATAGCCTAACAGGCAGCCTGACAGGCAGCAGGCCTCTGGGACGGATAGCCTAACAGGCAGCCTGACAGGCAGCAGGCCTCTGGGACGGATAGCCTAACAGGCAGCAGTGAAAAGCCAAGTTTTCACTGCCTTCCTAAAAGAGCCCAGAGATGGGCTATTTTTTATGATCAGTGGCAGCAGGTTCCAGGCCCGAGCTGTGTGTATGAAAAAGCTCCTTCCGCCCCAATTGGCCCGTCTGAATTTCGGCACCATAATTAGTTTCAGTTGGCTCGATCTGAGTAGTCTGGAAGGTTCATACAATTTCAGCTTGGTTCTCAGGAACTGTGATCCTGATCCCTGAACAGCTTTATAGGCCAGGCACAGGGATTTGAATTGTACTCTTTTTGTAATTGGAAGCTAATGTATGGTTTTCAATTTAAGTGCAATTGGTTCATATTTGGGAATGCCAAGCACCAGCCTTGCAGCTGCGTTCTGCAGGCGTTGTAACTTGGATAAAATCTGTACTCTGGCCCCGGCATATAAAGCATTCCCGTAGTCTAACTTAAACAGTGCTAATGCCATCACCACTGTCTTTCGAGTATCATCTGGTATGTAAGGCAGTAATTTTTTTATCATCTTCAGGATAAACCAAACTGAAGAAACCAGTTTACTGGCTTGGGTGTCAAATGTAGGTTTGGGGTCATGCCCAGATTTTTCACTTTATCTGCCGGATCTGGACAATTGCCCAAGCTGTCAGGCCACCACGCTGGGGACCAGATGTTAAAATCGCCTCCCAGCAATAGCACTTCACTCTTGTCCCCGTTCAGCTTCAAGCAATTATCCAGCATCCACTGGCTGACCTGTGACATACAATGTTTGAACTTTTCTGCCGTCTCATTCACATCCTTGCCGATGGACACCACTATTTGGGTGTCGTCGGCATAGGACACTGGTGTGAAACCGCATTCCCTTATCATTTCTGCCAAAGGTGCTACGTACAAATTAAAAAAGGTAGGGCTCAAGGAGGACCCCTGTGGAACCCCACACAGTGAACTAAATGAGTTTGACCTTGCCTCTCCCAGCTCAACTGAGAAAGTTCTATTATCTAAGTACGATGCAAGGAGGGCTGATGCCGAGTCATGGACCCTTGCCTCTGTCAGACGGGTCAGGAGTGTCTCATGGTTGACCGTGTCGAAGGCCGCCGATAGGTCTAAAAGAACCAAGGCGGCCTTCCCCCCATCATCCATCACACTCCTGAGTTCTTCCACCGCGGTCAGCAGTGCTGTTTCCGTCCCGTGTCCCTCACGGAAGCCAAATTGAGAATGATCCAACCAGTTGCCCTCAGCCAGATATCTGGACAACTGTTTGTTTAGTAGTTTCTCTAAGATTTTTGCTGCGAAAGGGATCCTAGCTATGGGTCCTGTAGCTGCCTGGCTCCTCACAGTCCAGGTTCGGTTTTTTTAGAAGCGGCCTTACCAATATAATTTTCCAGGCATCAGGAAAGATCCCGGAATTTAAGATTTGTATGAAGAGTTTCTCCAATAATGTACTCAAAAGCTCTGGAAAGAGCTGCATTATTTTCGGTGGACATGGGTCTGTTGGACTACCTGACCTGGTGGTGTTCACTTCCTGTAAAATCTGTTCAATTGTGGGTGGAGTAAATCGAAACAATGGGATCTGCGTAGGCCACTCGGCTGCTTTTATTGGCTAGGAGCGGGCCGGATCTAGGTTACCTGAAAGGTGGCTCTTAAAGGAGTTGAACACCAAGGATACTTTGTTAACAAAAAACTCGCCCAATGTATTACAAAATTCCGGAGTAATTGCCTCCGAATTGTTGTTATCACATCTTGCTAATTTCTTAACGGTGGAAAAAAGGGCTTTGCTAGATCCTTTGGACTCATTATTTTTTGCACAAAGTAATTGCTTTTTTCAGTAATGATCCGTTTTTTAATGGTGACTAAAGCCGCTTTATACTCTTCTTTGAGCCTAGGGTCATAGTTTGATCTCCATTTTTCCTCGGCTCTTCTGCAGCTCTGTTTTTCAGACTTGAGTACTTCAGAGAACTAAGGCTGAGAGGGAGTTTTTCTTTTAAAAATGACTTTCCTTAGTGGGACGGCCTCCTGAACAGCTCCATTTATCCACTCGTTAAATTGCTCACAGGCTGTATTGCTATCTGAATCAAGATCTGGGTAAGATACATTAAGATTATGTATGAGAATCTGCGAGTTAATCTTTGACCAGTCAGGATAGGTGGCATTCCTAAGCACTTCAGTGGGCCTTCCGATATTTCCCTTAATTACTATACTATAATTACTAATTACTATACTATATTCATATGTAATGATTCTGGCACAGGATACCTATTGGCCTTTCAGAGGCACCAGCCCGATTGATAAGCTGAGTAGTTTGACATTATGCCACCATCTCTTTGAATGTAGGATATATCATTATATCTGTATTTTCTGCTCTCACAAACAACCAAATGGGGATAACCTAATTTAAAAAATACTGCAGTTTTGGCATATAGTCAAATATGAACGTATGATTTCAATTAAAGAATTACAAAAAAAGTTTTCAAAATATGCAATGAAGCGAACATAGCATGAACACAAACTGTCAAATATCCAATGCTCTGCAGCAAAATGAAACTATAAATAGTCGTACAATGTACCAGAAAATCAAAGGCTTTTCAACGGACACGCAGGAACCTTAGCAACAAGAGGAGGAGGATAGTTTTCAGCAACAAGAAAAACGAGCGCCCTCGGAAGACAGCGCCTGACATTTGACCTCGGTCTTTAAATGCCCAGCAAATGTAACAAGATAAGAACAAGATTTACAGACCTGTTTATTACAGAAAATACTGTAAACACGGCTTTCGCCTGAGAAGGTACAAACTCAAGCTGGACAGCCTAAAGCAAATAAAGCCAGCAGCTGGGAAGCAACAAAACGTGAGTTATAAACCACAATGCCAATAGCAAGCGAAGGGCAGAATGCATTCTCAGGTCAACTTTCCGAAGATATCATTTGCATACTACACAGTTGCACTATCTGGTAGGCTGGTAGGCTGCTACCTAAAAAAGAAGGGTCCTCATGGGATCTCTTACCCTTTGTGAATGAAAAGAAAAAGTTATTTGAAGAGGAAACAGTGGTCCTTGGGACAAATGCCACCCTTTAAACAAAAACAAAAGAATATTTTCTTTTCCAACGCAGTTCTGTTTCCTTTAGGGAAAACAGGCTACATCCAAAAAAGAAAAGGTGTTTTATTAAACAGCAATCACAGACATGATGGCCTGTTGACTTCTACAGGCCACCGTCCCTGTGATGGCAGTGATTCCTAGTGAGTTGCAATTTGCGACATACCTCATTAATAGGTATGAGGTAGGGCAAATTTCGACCCACTGCAATTTGTTTTTCAGCAAAACAACCTATTAATACATACATTGCTTCACAAAATATAACACTGTTCGCAAAATTACTGGTCACATATTGTGCCCGGTATTTTGTGAGCAGTGTTTAGTAAATTTGGGCCTATATCTATAATCCTGAAAAAAAACAGAAAGGGGAATAAATAGAAAAGTTGAATGAAAGTAATTTTGAAACAATAAATTATTTTCCTTTTGACAGTACTCTTAAACACTGCATTAAAAATATAAAAAACAAGCATGGCAAAGTCAATAGGTCTGACCATGGCAAGCTTTTAAAATGGTAACTTTTTTATTGTAAGCATATCCACAAACACAGAAAGAAGACAAATATAAAAGCTGCTGCTTTCTAAACGTGTTGGTCATTTGCTTTGGATAATTCTTTTTAAATGACATTTTTACCAAAAGGATATCTATAATGTATTTACTTGAAGGAGTTTTCAGCCATCCCTTTTCATGTATTGGTCCATTGTTGTGCCATTCAAATGTATGTTCTACCCACTGCAGCATACATCATGGAGCAATGGGTTAGCCCATTACAGCCATTATCTAATTTCAGTGTGAGTGACTGCGTTCTACTCTTTCACAAATATCATGCCCCATGCAAAGTAGTTCCAAATGCATTTACAAAAAATACAAAAATGCATAACTTGTCTTTCAATAGTACTTTGCAAGAAACCTTTTGCAGTCTCTAAATATTGTAAATGAAAGATCTGCCTCTTATTAATCAACTAGCAGCCCGCCCAGCGTTGCCTGGGGCAGAAAGGGGCAGGGGCAGTACACCCGCTCCCGCCCGACCCCCTCCTGCACCGACTCCCTCCCGCCCGACTCACTCCCGCCCCCCTCCTGCCCCGACTCACTCCTGCCCCCACCCGCCCCGACTCACTCCCGCACCCCTCCCGCCCCAACTCACTCGCGCCCCCCTCCCGCCCCGACTCACTCGCGCCCCCCTCCCGCCCCGACTCACTCGCGCTCCGACATTTTCCTTTACTGCTTCCTCCTTCTTGCCTCCCCCTGCATCACTCAGTCTTGCACTGAACTTTCCCTTTCCTTACCTGTGCCGCCGCTCCTCACTGCACAGCCGCTCGTCACTGCACCGCCGCTCCTCCTTCGTCGTCATCACGCAGGTCGCGTCGCAGTCCTCACGCATGTCGCGCCGCAGCCAGTGCTAGGTCCTGGCCGGCGCTACTTTCAGGGGACTACTTTGTTTACAAACTTAATTTTTTTAATTTACTTTTTTTTAAAATTTATATAGCCTATGTCCATCTACACACCCTGACATTTTCATAGATGTATCGGGTGTGTAGATATGGTTCCCGAGTTTACCTGGCCAAAAGGTGCAAGTTCTCTCTTTATAATAGTAGTATAGATGTCACAAATATTTGGAAAATGGTTGGAAAAACTGGATAACTCCATGGTACAGTATCAATGGTTTGTTTCAATGCAAGCTCTTAAATTTTTCCTGTAGGCTAAATATTCTTAGATTTCAATGCACAACAGAGAATAGTTATGCATCCCGGCATAGACTGACTGTAGTGGGCACAGGACTTTTTACCAGTGAGTTGGTTTTACGGCTGTCACTTTTGTTCTTCGGGCTGGGCAGGCTGCCTTTCCTGCCGTCTGAAACCACAGGTGATGGACAGAATGCAGAACAATGTCATACATTCACCCCAGTACAGAGATCTGGGCCTAAATCCATCGTTTTTTTGCACTCCACCCCACCCCACCCCAGTTCAGACATGGCCATATGCAAATCAGTCTGACCCTGTGCCTCATGGGAACAGTCCAGCCCGAACTGCCAAGCCATGCCTTCCCTGGACCGGAAACAAGCTTCCGAGGACCGGTTTCTAGCATTCCAGCCTTCTTCAGCCCGGCTTGCTTGAATCCAGTGGTGTGGAGTGCATGGGACTCACGTCTGAGCATACCCATCCCACTCGGGGTGACAAATGCAAAAACCAGGTGATGGACAGAATGCAGAACAATGTCATACATTCAACCCAGTACAGAGATCGGGGCCTAAATCCATCGTTTTTTTGCACTCCACACCACCCCAGTTCAGACATGGCCATATGCAAATCAGTCTGACCCTGTGCCTCATGGGAACAGTCCAGCCCGAACTGCCAAGCCATGCTTTACCTGGACCGGAAACAAGCTTCCGAGGACCGGTTTCTGGCATTCCAGCCGTCTTCAACCCGGCTTGCTTGAATCCAGTGGTGTGGAGTGCATGGGACTCACGTCTGAGCATACCCATCCCACTCGGGGTGACAAATGCAAAAACCAGGTGATGGACAGAATGCAGAACAATGTCATACATTCAACCCAGTACAGAGATCGGGCCTAAATCCATCGTTTTTTTGCACTCCACACCACCCCAGTTCAGACATGGCCATATGCAAATCAGTCTGACCCTGTGCCTCATGGGAACAGTCCAGCCCGAACTGCCAAGCCATGCCTTACCTGGACCGGAAACAAGCTTCCGAGGACCGGATTCTGGCATTCCAGCCGTCTTCAGCCCGGCTTGCTTGAATCCAGTGGTGTGGAGTGCATGGGACTCACGTCTGAGCATACCCATTCCACTCGGGGTGACAAATGCAACAAGCACTGGCGTTGCCAATAGGTTTTGCATTTGGAAAGTTGGAGCTATTGGTTTTGTAAATTACATTTTATATTTATATATCGTTATTGGCATTGTCAATAACAATATATAAATATAAAATGTCATTTACAAAACCAATAGCTCCAACTTTCCAAATGCGAAACCTATTGGCAACGCCAGTGCTTGTTACAATTCCAGCACTAACTACATTATACAAGACGAATATTTACATTAGTAATTATCAACACAAAACTGGGTACCGACCTCCAAAATGTGATACAGTGGGTCCCCCTGTGAATAAACCTACTGACTTATCTGCGTTACTTCATGTGTGGATTCCAAAAGCTAAAATGCAAATGAGCACGTGTTCATCACTACATAAGTGGGGAATAAAAGAACTTTTCACTAAAAGAAAGTCGGTCTTTAAAAGTCGGCGCACCTCATTACCAATTTTTGAACTCCTTCAAATTGGAACCAATGCAGATCTCCTCCAATGTACAGCTTTTAATAACACATGTACAACAATGGCAAGACGGCAGACACGCTCTCCAGAGACACTTGGAGATGTCACATGACCCCAAGTTTCCAGCTATCATCATCGGTAGCGGGTCTAGGCCCCTAAATTTGAATGTGCAGATCGGAGTGAGGTCCCAAGACCACACTTAGCTGCCTGACCCTCAAGGCTGCACTTACTCTGGCGGATAGAGCCGCAGCTCTTCGATGTCCCCCAGGAAGGTGAAGAGGTTGCGCATCTGCTCACTGGTGACAGCGGCGGACAGGTTGGTGACCTGGATAACGGTGGTTGGAGGGAGCCCGATGTTACTCATCATCATCATAGTGGCGCCCGTGGCGGCAGCTGAAGAAACGTGAAAAGCGCTGCACTGTATACCGTAAGCGCTATTCCTGCGGCCGCGACTAAAAGGGCCTCGGCAACACGCATGCGCATAACCGGCAAACACATTGGGGGGGGAACTCCGAGTGAACGTTAAAGTACATCATCAACGTGAGGCCGTAATGGCGTCCGAGACTAGACTGCTCATCTCGGAATACTGCCATCTTAAACGTGGGTCGTAGCAGCTTTTTACTTGATAAGTAGGTGTAAACTCGCCAATTGTCAGGGCTCCACGAATTTCCAATTCTTGTCTCTATGTCGACTTGCACAGGAACAGAAGATGCTTGCTTTCCAACTCCCTCTCTCCAATCAGTCGGAGCTAGATTAGAATCATAACTCCAAGCAATCAGAAAAAGGGAAGGGGAAAAGTGGAGAAAATAACCATAAGAAAAGAAATGCACAGAAGAGACTGGTCCGGGTCCCTCGATACTCCAGCGAATCCTTCTCTGACTTAATCAGCCAAACTAGGTTCCTGTGAATACTAAGCACATACAAATATTTTAGCCTATAAACCTTAACTCTGTTCTACCTGCTTCTATTGATAACTAAACCTACATACCCATGGGACTGCATAGACCTGTAGCTCTTCTTTCTACTGTGGGGTTTCTTTATCTGGAGTTGCCTTTGTGTTCAGTCTCACACGCTATGCAACTTTGTGTCTTTTATTCTTCCTCTTGTGTTATATGTTGGCTTGTGAATACCTCATCAGTACTGAATTCCACTATCCTTATAATGTGTTCTGTTCTTGTCTTTCTTCTTCTTTAGGACTGCTGCTTTTCCTGCTCGAGTTATTCGCCTCACTAGATTCAGGTAAGCTTTTCTTTCCTTTTAACTTCAAGTAATTGCCTAAATTGCTTTTTAACGAACTATTTACATTTCCCTGAAGAACGTATTTTATTTCTAGTTACTGAGTCTTGAAACACCTGCTTCTATAACGCTACTGTTATCCTTTTGAATTGTAATTGTCACAGGCTGTAAGCGTTATACAATTTCAGCCAAAAACAGTCTAGATTTAATTGTCACTTAGCTCTGTGAAAACCGTTTTTTCCCTCAACGTGAAGACTGCTTGCTCTGCTCCTGAAACGGCGACGTGTTGTCTTGACTGAGTCGCTCTGAAGTCTCTTTTCTGCCAGCTGCTAGTCTTCTATGTGGAAATATCTGCAGGAAACTATTATACTGAGTTGATACTAGGAATATATCTCTTTACCACTCTGGAATTCTGAAAATAACTTTTCTCTAACAAACGTTTCTACTCTGACAGGATTTATCTAACTGACTCGGGCTGAATTCTCGGTGAAGTGCGCAGCTCTGATAGAGCGCGCGCCTCACCTGAACTCCGGTCTGGAATGTTCAGAACACTAGACTGGCAACTTAGGCTGGCAGTGGTCCTGCTCGCCCGCCATCTTGGAATTCCATGAATTCCACGCCTTGGACCAGGAAGGAGCCAAACTCCAGTCCTGTTTCCTCATTTTGAGAACTCTTGCTGACCGTTCATTAGGAAGGATCCTGACAGTACCCCCCACCAAGGAAGGCCCTCCCGGTCCGGGTTTGGTTGGGTTTCGCTGATGGAAAAGTCTTACTAACCTAGGTGCATGTACATCTGACTCTAACTCCCAAGAGCGTTCCTCTGGCCCATAGCCCATCCAATCCACCAAATAGTACAGTTTACTCTTCACCCTTTTTGAATCTAAAATGTCCTTAACTTCAAATTCTACTCCAGCTTCCAACTGAACAGGTGGTGGAGCACTCTCTCGTCTTAATCCTGGAACTGCCTTTTGTAATATCTTAGTTAATATGTTTTACATGCTTTACACTCCTCCATCTGTAGAACACTATAATGTTGATGTCATTTAGAATGTTGGTGCATGAAGCAGACAGTTGGAGAAGGGCTGACAGCCTTGCTGGCTGCTCCTGGTGGGGCTGATTACATCTATACTTCAATGCTGTAACTATCTTGAATAAATCCTCTTGAAATATCTCAACCAGCGTGGACTAAGTTACTACATATTTTATGGCGACGATTTTAACCAAAGAACCTGCATCTGCTACCTCTCAGGACCGCTGTGGACACCCTGACTTCCTACTCTCAAGCAACCCCTAACAAGTTTTGAAATTTTCAACTACTCCAACTCTTCATCTGGCACATCAGCCTCACCAGTGACCACCCACCGGTCGCCCTCAACGCTCAGTGCCAGTTAGAGTTCTTGTTTCTTCAATGAGGGTAAGCCTGCCAACATGCGTCCTGCGTGATCTGTTTGCCTGTTACTTGCCTACACACTTTGCCTGCTGTCCCCACAGTGTGTGTATAAGACTTTCTTTGCGACGCAAGCAGCACCTTCTGATTCAATTTGTGTGTCCTCACAGCGTTTCCCTATTTACAAGAGACAAGGATTTGCTTCAACTTGTGTGTCCTCACAGCGTTTCCCTATTTACAAGGAACAAGGATTTGCTTCAATTTGCGTGTCCTCACTGCGCTTCCCTATTTACAAGAAACATGGAGTTGCGCTTCCTTTTACAAATTCAAACCTCATGTCTCCGCTTTCTGTGTTTGTTCCTACAGCTTGTATTTCCTATGCTACACATACTGGTTCCAGTCATTACGCAGTTTAAGTCTGCCTGCTGTCTCTACAGTTCCTTTTGCTGTCTTCAAAAACAGGAATGATGTCCTTAATTGTTATTTGTCCTGCTGTTACGTTCACAGATGGAAAATCTGCTCTTTTAAAAGCTTCTCTTTGCCCAGAGAATTTGAACTTGTTTGCTGCTTCTACAGACCCCACAGACCACACGCTGTCTAATTTGTGTCATCCAACAGTGTCTTTTACTGACTGAAAATGTGTCTAAAAAAAAAAAGAAACTTTCCTTGCCTGGGTAGACTTTTCGCTGTTAAACTGGCTTAACAATGTATCACCATTAGTTTTGGTGTGGTAATTATTTAATTATTTTTTTTTTTTCGTTCATTATTTTTGCCCATTTTCAGTGAAATTTCACTGAAAACCTAGCCAGTGCAGTACTGGTCAGTTCAACCGTCATTCACCATAGTTCAAATACTGGGCGCGTGTCCACGCTCCTACCTGTTTCCTCCTCGAGAGCTCTTGTGACGTGTCTTCTTCTCCCCGTCCTCTGATGCTGTTTGTGCTTGGACGTGCCGTGAGCCACACGGGCGAACGTCAGAAAGCGTGCCTCCATTTTGTTGTCGTCATTTTGCCAACCACAACGCTATTGTGCTCCGTAATGCTCACGCTGGATGTTTTCATTCGTTTTGCCAACCACTGTTTTTTGTGAGGAGATACCAGAACTTTATACAGTCGACATTTGTAGAACCACAATGTTGTCCTCCATCTATTCGGCTGAGTTCCACTATTCATTCATTCTTCCATGCCTGCGGTAAAGTGACACCAGTTTTTTTTTTCTCATGTCCTTGGAGATACTTATTTTACAAGCTTCCCGTTTTTCCGATGCTACAAATAGAACGCTGTACAATGTCAAAGGTACTGTGCTTTTTCTTCTTTGTGCTTTTTCTTCTTCTTGATGAGGGAGTTGCAGGACTACCCAAAAACTGTTTTTATGTACTTTATGGATATCTTTCTCGGGGGCTAGTTTCGAGCTCCGGTGTTCCCTCCACGTTGCCTCCACTTTTGCACGGTGACAGGCACACCACTGTCACAAAACAATGAGGGTTAAAAGCTCACTTTTACTTTACTTGTCATTCCTGTAATTTTTGTAGTAATATGACCATTTTACACGTTTATGAGTGCAATATATGTTTTTTTAAAATATATTTTTACCTTATTGTTATGGGTACAAGTCCCATGTTTCTGTAGTGGGTGTCAGTCCCATCTACCTCGTTGTTATGGGTACAAGTCCCATGTTTCTGTAGTGGGTGTCAGTCCCATCTACCTCGTGTTATGGGTCCAAGTCCCATGGTTCTGTAGTGGGTGTCAGTCCCATCTACCTCGTTGTTATGGGTACAAGTCCCATGTTTCTGTAGTGGGTGTCAGTCCCATCTACCTCGTTGTTATGGGTACAAGTCCCATGTTTCTGTAGTGGGTGTCAGTCCCATCTACCTCGTTGTTATGGGTACAAGTCCCATGTTTCTGTAGTGGGTGTCAGTCCCATCTACCTCGTGTTATGGGTCCAAGTCCCATGTTTCTGTAGTGGGTGTCAGTCCCATCTACATCATTCTTATGGGTTCTAGTCCCATGTTTTTGCGTTAGTGGGTGTTAGTCCCATGCATTTCATGGTTCCTCTAGTCGAGGTACGTCCTCACACGGACATTATTTTTTCCTTTCACTACAGTGCACGTTGTAACCTTACTTTACTTAAGGTGTCTAGTTGGGTTGAATGTTTTATTTCGACTGTGCACGATAGTTTGATTCTCTCTTGTTAATACCCAGTACTTTTTATCTTTATTCATTACTCAAATGTTTAAAATGTATGGAGAAGGAGTTTTACATTGTATTTCTCTTTCTCTGTCACTTTCTTTTCTCCTGATGTGGATTGCTCACTCGCATGCTTTCCTGGCCAGTTGGTGTGCAGAGAGTAATCATTGATGGCTTCTTTCTTATTTCTTTTTCTTTGCGTTGTTTCTTTCTCATAATTATCAGAAAAGAGGATATGTCTATCTGTTTCTTTCTTTTATCTTTTGTTGCTTTCTTTGTCTCTTCTTTTGCTTTGTTTCTTTCTAGCACTCTTCCCTCTTCTAGCTAATACACCTTAATGCATTTTGTCATCTCTTTTGTTTTCTTTTGGAAGAGAAGAGGATATGTAATATCTTTGTTTCCATTTGGAAGAGAAGAGGATATGTAATATCTTAGTTAATATGTTTTACATGCTTTACACTCCTCCATCTGTAGAACACTATAATGTTGATGTCATTTAGAATGTTGGTGCATGAAGCAGACAGTTGGAGAAGGGCTGACAGCCTTGCTGGCTGCTCCTGGTGGGGCTGATTACATCTATACTTCAATGCTGTAACTATCTTGAATAAATCCTCTTGAAATATCTCAACCAGCGTGGACTAAGTTACTACACCTTTTTTAACAAAGAAACATGGAAGACTGGGTGAACCTTGAGTTTCGCAGGTAGTGTCAGTTTATAGGTCACTGGATTAATTTGTGCTTCAATAGGATAAGGACCAATGAATCGAGGCTGGAACTTTCGATTTCCTTTCAAGCGTAAGTTCTTTGTGTTTAACCAAACCTCCTCCCCTATCTCTAGGTGAGGGGAATCTCTCCTTTTTCTATCTGCATATTTCTTATACTTAATCTTTGCCTGTTCTAAATTTTCTGATGCTGCATTGTGTACCTGACCCAAATGTGTCACCAAATCCTGAACTGCTGGAACTGGAAGCGAAACATCCAGCATGGTAACATTTGGATGTCTGCCATAGTTCAAATAAAACGGGGAGTAACCAGTGGACACATTTGTGGCATTGTTATGAGCGAACTCAGCAGCCCACAAATAGTCCAACCATTCCCCACCCTGTTTTAAGGTAAATAGCCGCAAGTACTGCTCCACCTCTTGGTTTACCCGTTCTGTTTGTCCATCCGTTTCCGGATGGAAACTGGTGGAAAAACGTGTCTCAACTCCAAGTGCCTTCATGAAGATTCTCCAGAAATGAGACACAAATTGGGTTCCTCTGTCTGATATAATAACCTTAGGAATTCCATGCAACCGCACAACCTGAGCACTAAAATGAGTTGCTAACTGTTTCGCCGTTGGAAACCCTTTCATGGCCACAAAATGTGTCATTTTGGTGTATGCATCGACTATTACTAAAATAGTATTGAAACCTTGACAGGAAGGAAGATCTGTTATTAAATCTAAGGTGATTGTGTGCCAAGGATAGGGAGGAGTAGGTAAGGGTTGTAAAAATCCTTTGGGTGCCTGTCGTTCTGACTTCCCCTGCGCACATATCTCACAAGTTTTCACATATTGCTCTATGTCTTTGTTCATTTGTGGCCACCAATAACTTCTTTTCACTAAATCCATCGTCTTCTGCTCTCCCTTGTGTCCTGCCAACAAATGATCATGACATTCCTTCATGACTTGGTTCTGCAGTGTAGACGTTGGCAAATACAAAGCTCCTGAGTGATAAGGTAGACCATCTACTACTTCTCTATTATCTTCCTGCTGCGTCCACTCCAACATCTTTGCTGGTGACAAGGCCCAAGATATCTGTTCTTTCACACTCAGAGTTTCAACAACGCCTATGATCTTGGTATCTGGAATGATGGCTTGTGTCTTAATTGGATCTTTTTCTTCTCCTGTTCCCATACGGGACAAAGCGTCCGCCTTGCCATTCTGCGCTCCTGGCCTGTATGTGATGACAAAATCATAGTCAGCAAAGTATAATGACCAACGAAGCTGTCTCGGGGTTAGTGTTCTAGCTGACTTTAAGAATTTTAAGTTTCGATGGTCCGTGTAAACTGTTACCACATGATGAGCTCCCATCAAATAATGTCTCCATTCCTTGAAAGCATCCTTTATTGCCAACAGTTCTTTTTCCGTAATTGTGTAATTGATTTCTGCTGGTGACTAAGCATGGGCGGAAAATCCGTTACGCTCGCGGATTTTGCGGATTTTTGGGAAATTCGCAATCCGCGAGATTTGCGAATTTCCCGCAAAATCAGCAAATTCGCACGCAGCGGATTTTTTTGGCGGTGCGCGGCGTTGGTGATACAATTTTTGCGGCGCGCGGCGTTTATCATCGTTTGCCGAGTTGTTTTTTTCGATAGTTTGCGAGTGCTGCGCCATTTTGGATCTTGCTGTGTGATCCCGCGGGAATTGGCGAGCGCGATTACGTCATCGCGGCTTGCCAGCGATAGTTTGTCAACGCGAGTACGGCGAGATCACGTCTCGCGGTACTTCGCAATTGCGAGATTTGAGATGCGGCGAGCGAAAATATAAATTTGCAATTCTGCACAAGAAATCCACCAGCAAGCAGCATAAACCTTCTAGAAATGATGATTTTTATCTGAATAACTCCTTAGTTTGACATTTGCCTGCACTTTTTTAGCGAGGAGTCCATTTTGGGGAGGGGGCAGGGGGGTGGGAGGAAGGAAGTGCCCCACAGTCTTCAACTTCCTGTTCCTGTTCAGCAGGCTCCTCCCAGTGCTTTGTCCATCTCCTGGTCACTTTTCATTTGGGTCTGGAGCTGGAAGGATTACTTTTTGTGGATGCTGCTGGATATTTGGATTTGAGGCCTTTTTTACTTTCTTTGGATCACTGTTGGATTAGAAATTTTACAAGTAAGTTTGTTTGGGGCATTACAGTTGCTGCAATTAAAATTTTGGAATTTTCGATTTTTGGGCTGTTTTGGGGCCTTTTGCCCAGGGGTACTCAGTGGTGGGTGGACTGAGTCTTTCTGTGGGTTGTCTTGAACTTAAACATCATGGAGGCCATGGATGAATTGGGATTGTGCTGATTTTTCTGTGTTTTTCGATTTTTGACCTGTTGTTGGGGCCTTGACCAGGGGTAGTGAGTGGTGCATGGGCCTAGTCTTTCTGTGGGCTGTCTTGAACTTAAACATCATGGAGGGCATGGATGGAATGGGATTGTGCTGATTTTTCTGTGTTTTTCGATTTTTGACCTGTTGTTGGGGCCTTGACCAGGGGTAGTGAGTGGTGCATGGGCCTAGTCTTTCTGTGGGGTGTCTTGAATTTAAACATCATGGAGGGCATGGATGGAATGGGATTGTGCTGATTTTGCAGTGTTTTTCGATTTTTGGGGGTGTTCATGGGGACAGGCCATGTGGGTGGGGGCCATTTTGAGTGCTGGTACAGGCAGGCCCTGGCCATGTGCTAGGAGGCAAGTGGCCATTTTGAATGCAGGCTTTGTTGTTAGGCCTCCAACCATTTTGCCTACTTTTCAACCTTTATTTATGCCCAGGGGTAGTGAGTCTTGCATGGGCCTAGTCTTTCTGTGGGTTGTCTTGAATTTAAACATCATGGAGGCCATGGATGGAATGGGATTGTACTGATTTTGCAGTGTTTTTCGATTTTTGGGGGTGTTCATGGGGAGGGACATGCCATGTGGCTGGTGGCCATTTTGAGTGCAGCTACAGGCACTGGCCATGTGCTGGCAGGCAAGTGGCCATTTTGAATGCAGGCTTTGTTGTTAGGCCTCCAACCATTTTGCCTACTTTTCAACCTTTATTTATGCCCAGGGGTAGTGAGTCTTGCATGGGCCTATTCTTTCTGTGGGTTGTCTTGAATTTAAACATCATGGAGGCCATGGATGGAATGGGATTGTGCAGATTTTTCAGTGATTTTCGTTTTTTGGGCCTGTACTTGTGGCCTTTTCACCAGGGGTATTTGAGTATGGCATGGGCCTAGTCTTTCTGTGGGCTGTCTTGAACTTAAACATCATGGAGGGCATGGATGGAATGGGATTGTGCTGATTTTTCTGTGTTTTTCGATTTTTGACCTGTTGTTGGGGCCTTGACCAGGGGTAGTGAGTGGTGCATGGGCCTAGTCTTTCTGTGGGGTGTCTTGAATTTAAACATCATGGAGGGTATGGATGGAATGGGATTGTGCTGATTTTGCAGTGTTTTTCGATTTTTGGGGGTGTTCATGGGGACAGGCCATGTGGGTGGGGGCCATTTTGAGTGCTGGTACAGGCAGGCCCTGGCCATGTGCTAGGAGGCAAGTGGCCATTTTGAATGCAGGCTTTGTTGTTAGGCCTCCAACCATTTTGCCTACTTTTCAACCTTTATTTATGCCCAGGGGTAGTGAGTCTTGCATGGGCCTAGTCTTTCTGTGGGTTGTCTTGAATTTAAACATCATGGAGGCCATGGATGGAATGGGATTGTGCTGATTTAGCAGTGTTTTTCGATTTTTGGGGGTGTTCATGGGGAGGGACATGCCATGTGGCTGGTGGCCATTTTGAGTGCAGCTACAGGCACTGGCCATGTGCTGGCAGGCAAGTGGCCATTTTGAATGCAGGCTTTGTTGTTAGGCCTCCAACCATTTTGCCTACTTTTCAACCTTTATTTATGCCCAGGGGTAGTGAGTCTTGCATGGGCCTAGTCTTTCTGTGGGTTGTCTTGAATTTAAACATCATGGAGGCCATGGATGGAATGGGATTGTGCAGATTTTTCAGTGATTTTCGTTTTTTGGGCCTGTACTTGTGGCCTTTTCACCAGGGGTATTTGAGTCTGGCATGGGCCTAGTCTTTCTGTGGGCTGTCTTGAACTTAAACATCATGGAGGGCATGGATGGAATGGGATTGTGCTGATTTTTCTGTGTTTTTCGATTTTTGACCTGTTGTTGGGGCCTTGACCAGGGGTAGTGAGTGGTGCATGGGCCTAGTCTTTCTGTGGGGTGTCTTGAATTTAAACATCATGGAGGGCATGGATGGAATGGGATTGTGCTGATTTTGCAGTGTTTTTCGATTTTTGGGGGTGTTCATGGGGACAGGCCATGTGGGTGGGGGCCATTTTGAGTGCTGGTACAGGCAGGCCCTGGCCATGTGCTAGGAGGCAAGTGGCCATTTTGAATGCAGGCTTTGTTGTTAGGCCTCCAACCATTTTGCCTACTTTTCAACCTTTATTTATGCCCAGGGGTAGTGAGTCTTGCATGGGCCTAGTCTTTCTGTGGGTTGTCTTGAATTTAAACATCATGGAGGCCATGGATGGAATGGGATTGTGCTGATTTTGCAATGTTTTTCGATTTTTGGGGGTGTTCATGGGGAGGGACATGCCATGTGGCTGGTGGCCATTTTGAGTGCAGCTACAGGCACTGGCCATGTGCTGGCAGGCAAGTGGCCATTTTGAATGCAGGCTTTGTTGTTAGGCCTCCCACCATTTTGCCTACTTTTCAACCTTTATTTATGCCCAGGGGTAGTGAGTCTTGCATGGGCCTAGTCTTTCTGTGGGTTGTCTTGAATTTAAACATCATGGAGGCCATGGATGGAATGGGATTGTGCAGATTTTTCAGTGATTTTCGTTTTTTGGGCCTGTACTTGTGGCCTTTTCACCAGGGGTATTTGAGTCTGGCATGGGCCTAGTCTTTCTGTGGGCTGTCTTGAACTTAAACATCATGGAGGGCATGGATGGAATGGGATTGTGCTGATTTTTCTGTGTTTTTCGATTTTTGACCTGTTGTTGGGGCCTTGACCAGGGGTAGTGAGTGGTGCATGGGCCTAGTCTTTCTGTGGGGTGTCTTGAATTTAAACATCATGGAGGGCATGGATGGAATGGGATTGTGCTGATTTTGCAGTGTTTTTCGATTTTTGGGGGTGTTCATGGGGACAGGCCATGTGGGTGGGGGCCATTTTGAGTGCTGGTACAGGCAGGCCCTGGCCATGTGGTAGGAGGCAAGTGGCCATTTTGAATGCAGGCTTTGTTGTTAGGCCTCCAACCATTTTGCCTACTTTTCAACCTTTATTTATGCCCAGGGGTAGTGAGTCTTGCATGGGCCTAGTCTTTCTGTGGGTTGTCTTGAATTTAAACATCATGGAGGCCATGGATGGAATGGGATTGTGCTGATTTTGCAGTGTTTTTCGATTTTTGGGGGTGTTCATGGGGAGGGACATGCCATGTGGCTGGTGGCCATTTTGAGTGCAGCTACAGGCACTGGCCATGTGCTGGCAGGCAAGTGGCCATTTTGAATGCAGGCTTTGTTGTTAGGCCTCCAACCATTTTGCCTACTTTTCAACCTTTATTTATGCCCAGGGGTAGTGAGTCTTGCATGGGCCTAGTCTTTCTGTGGGTTGTCTTGAATTTAAACATCATGGAGGCCATGGATGGAATGGGATTGTGCAGATTTTTCAGTGATTTTCGTTTTTTGGGCCTGTACTTGTGGCCTTTTCACCAGGGGTATTTGAGTCTGGCATGGGCCTAGTCTTTCTGTGGGCTGTCTTGAACTTAAACATCATGGAGGGCATGGATGGAATGGGATTGTGCTGATTTTTCTGTGTTTTTCGATTTTTGACCTGTTGTTGGGGCCTTGACCAGGGGTAGTGAGTGGTGCATGGGCCTAGTCTTTCTGTGGGGTGTCTTGAATTTAAACATCATGGAGGGCATGGATGGAATGGGATTGTGCTGATTTTGCAGTGTTTTTCGATTTTTGGGGGTGTTCATGGGGACAGGCCATGTGGGTGGGGGCCATTTTGAGTGCTAGTACAGGCAGGCCCTGGCCATGTGCTAGGAGGCAAGTGGCCATTTTGAATGCAGGCTTTGTTGTTAGGCCTCCAACCATTTTGCCTACTTTTCAACCTTTATTTATGCCCAGGGGTAGTGAGTCTTGCATGGGCCTAGTCTTTCTGTGGGTTGTCTTGAATTTAAACATCATGGAGGCCATGGATGGAATGGGATTGTGCTGATTTTGCAGTGTTTTTCGATTTTTTTGTGCTCTATAACTGAACTGATGTTCCTCTGTCTTCCATTTTTTTTAGGTGCACAAGACTCAAGAGAACCACCAGTGCCAGGAAGAAGTCCTGCAGCGGTGTGTGTGTGCAGCATAACGTCACGCGACGTCACGTCTGGCCTCAGACAACTCTACAATTCGTGCAACTGCGGCCTGCTGTCTGACCTGCTCTGAAGAAGATGGCCCCAAAGAAAGTTCTCAGTAGCTCCTCTAGCAAGAAAGTTGCTAGTAAGGAGCAGAAGAAGCAAGTTACCAAGGAGGCTGGTGTGCCACCCGCCACGTTGTTTGGGAGAAAAAAAAAAAGTACGCCTGCAGCAGCAGGATCTGCTGGGGACCAAGCTGGGAGCAGCACCCCTGCTCCATTGGGTTCAGTGCCTCCACCACCACGCCAACTTAAGTCAAAGCCCTTGAGTGCTTCAGAGGCAGTCAGTGTACTTCTCCAATCACCATCGACCAGTGATGTTGGCTCATCGCAAGAAAGTAGCAGCAATGTCCCTGAATCAACACAGGTTGTTGTAACTCATCTGACAAGTGTTGAACAACCACAGCCGCAACAACAACACCATGTGCAAGTACACGCCCAAGTACATGTGGAAGGAGAGGCAGCAAAAGGAGATGCGCAAGCAAAGGTGCATGGAGGTTCACAAGTGCCCACAATAGTTGTTCCTCCCGAAGTAGGGGCACATCAGGAAATCGACAATGAACCCGAGGTATCATTGGAAGCCACTCCTCCTGATGATCATTCATTGTCTTCCACAACCCTAGCAAGGAAAAGATCAAGGGGGGTGTCTACATCTTCTTCAAGCCCACCTCGTTCTGATGCAAGTGATCTGTCTTGGGAACCACAACTGCGGTCTGACAGTGAGGCACACCATGATCTGACACCAGTACCTAAGCGTAAAAGGAAGGTCGTCCAAAAACTCAAACCTTTTGGAGTGTGATGAGGCTCAACAAGAAGTGACAGATACTGCTGGTGATGAAGCCTCTCACGATGACGACGAGCCAGTCATCACAAAGGTCACTGCAGCCCCACCGGGCATGCAGCAAAGAGACATTTTGACCCTATCCCGAGAAGCTGCTGAGCGTGATGATGATGTCGGCGAGGAGGCAATGGAAATGGAATCATTAGATTTGGAGTTAAGTAGTACACCAAAACCTACCGCTTCCATATTTCTTCCTCGCAAGAAGGTACCCACCTCGTCCTCGACCTCAATTCGTGGTGGTGAAAGTGCAAAACGTACTGAAGTTCGGCAATCCACATCCTCCACTTCATCTGACATTAGCAGCAGGACCACCACCACCACCAGTATCGCCGCCTCCTCCGGCCCCCGAAGACATTTCAAGTCTCCAGTTTGGGACTTCTTTAGTGTTTGCCCAAAAAAGGAAAACGTAGCCATTTGTAGCATTTGTAAGCTTCGAGTTAGTCGTGGTAAGTTGGGTTCCAACTATGGTACCGGAGGCCAGAGAGGTCATCTTAGGAGAACGCACCATGTCCAATGGTTTGCGCACCTACACGCGATCAAGGAAGCCGGAATTGCACGCAATGAAAACGTTGTTTTTTCATCTGATGATGACGAGGGGGAAGAAGACGATTCAAACACTTCACTTACACCCAGTTCCCCTGTCAGCAGCACACCCCATGGGAGCCACACTAAGAGTGTGGGAGAGAGTGAGACATCAATGCGGAAAAGTTCATCAGCGAGCGTAACTGGGTCGAAGAGATCATCATCATCCCGTAAATCCTTGGTCCAGGGCAACATTAAAAAGATGTTGTTTACAGAAGCGCAATATGAACGCAACCACCCAATGACCCGTCTGTATAACACTAAGCTGGCTAAAATGCTAGCTCTGGACCTTCTCCCTTTTTCTTTTGTAGAAGGGGTTGGTTTTCTAGAATTAGTGACAGCGCTCTGCCCTAAATGGAAGGTTCCTAGCCGGTTCTATTTTGCCCGAGTTGCGGTTCCAGCACTACATGAAGATGTTCTGAAGGTGATTGGGGCAGCTTTGCAGAAGAGTGCTGTTCACACTATACATCTGACAATAGACATGTGGACCAGTGGCGCAGGCGCTGATTACATGTGCATCACTGCACACTGGGTCTCTTTTTCAGGGGCTAAATCAAAGCTAAACGCAGGTGTTGACACGAACATTGTTTTTAAAGGTGCTCGGAAACATGCAACACTAGCCATGTTTGGTTTGGAGAAACGTCACACAGCAGAAAACATTTTGGATGTCTTTAACACAAAGGTCCTTAACTGGCTGTCCCCACTAAAACGCAAGGTTGGTTATGTTTCCACGGACAATGGCGCCAATATAGTTAAGGCCATGAGGGACGGTTACTATTTCAGAGTGCCGTGTTTGCCGCACTGTATAAACCTGGTTGTCCAAAAATTCTTGGGTAATAAAGGCAGTGCAGCGTACAGTGTATTGGAGACCTGCCGAAAAATGTGCAAGCATTTCAGGCATTCTTTTAAGGCCCGGAAGCAGCTGAGGAGCCTGCTATATCAACGTCAAATGCCAGTGAAAGCACTCATCCAGGAGTTGGTAACACGTTGGAACTCAACCTTCTACATGCTTGAGCGTCTGTATGAGCAGTATACGGAACTCGATCAATATTTCCTTAAAGAGGGTACAGAGGAGCTGAGGATGGGTGGGCCGCAATGGAACATAGTTGAAAGCCTGACACGCATGCTTCGTCCTTTTGAGTTCTTCATGCGTGCAGTCAGCAAGGAGGACTCTAATTTGGGAAAAGCTATCCCATTGTTGTACATGCTGGAGGACCAACTGAAGGAGGTGTGTTCTGTGTTTGGAAAAGATGACAAAAACCAAGACTCTTTGCTTCTGGCTGAGCAATTATTAGAGCTCCTACAAGGTGATGAACGTCTTAAAAAGATCCACTCAGAACAGCATTACATTTGTGCTACTATTCTGGATCCACGCTACAAAAAGGCGCTGGCAGGCCAAGCATTCTTTCCTTTTGATGATGAACATGTTCCAAAGTACAAACGTTGGCTAGCCTTGTCAGCCAAGAAGTTTGAAACAGAACGGCTGGAAATTGAAGGAAATGGCAGTACATCAGCAGGCCATCCCCAGTCAAAACAATCCACTTCTGCACCTGTGGCTGTGGCACAAGTGACCTCTCAGCCGTTAAAGACACCGGCAACCGGATCATCTGCACGAAAGACAACAGAAACATTGGAGGCTGAAGAGGATTGGCTAGCTCTGCGTGGGTTTGGTTCTCAAAAGGTCAGAGGCACAGCAAGAGCTAAGCAAAGTGGAGGAACCTTGGATGAGGACCTTGAGTAGATGGTGAAGGACTATCTGAATGACTCAACAGAGGTCTATGTTAATTCTGACCCATTGGAGTATTGGCATGGGAAAAAAGAATTGTGGCCACAGCTCACCAACCTGGCTTTAAACTACTTGTCTTGCCCACTCGCAAGCGTGTCTTCTGAACGGGTTTTCAGTGCGGCTGGTGGGATTGTAACTCCCAAACGGAGCCGCCTCTCGCCCAAAAATGTGGAGAGGTTAACAATGATCAAGATGAATCAGCACCTCATACCACCAGATTTCAGAGTACGAGAGAGCGTGCCGGATGAAGAGGAGGTGGCCAGCAACATAGATGAGGGAATTTCTACTCTGTCAGGTGACACTGAGCTCACCCTGCCTGAATTCGCAGAGTATGATGACGAAGCCTTATTCTTATTCCTGGACCGTGATACCGAGCCCTGAAAATGAGACAACGAATCAATAACTTTCTTTTTCATCCTTATTCACTTTTATTCCTGTGTGTCTGTCTTTCTTTGTTGTGCACAGTTAATATAATTCAAACTTTAATCAGATAATCACAAAAACAAGCCCATCAGCAGAACTGTCTTCACTTGTTTGCGAATTGATTTGAAGGTGCCGCAGTCTGCATTCCTCAGGTTCAGAAGTTCCGAAGAACATGCTCCTCTATCCTCCTCCTCCAGACTCCTATTTCCATCAAAGCAGAGGGCTGGTTTACGCCCAATGAAGAAAGACTCAGCACTTGTGGGGGTGTTGTTCTACCTCTTTGCAGGTGAGTTGACGGGTCTCTGGGGCCATTTCTGGGAAGCACTAAAAGTGGTTTGGACCAAATCCGAGGTGGAAAATTTTTTGTGTTTTTGATGACTTGCTTGCCTTTGAGGTGCTCTTAGGGGGGGTTCCGTCTGTTTGTGGGTGAGTTTCGTGGTCTGGGAGCATTGCTGGGACACTCTAATCTTGATTGCATTTGCTTTTCAGGAAATCCGTTGTGCCAACCCCGACTTATGGCCTAGCTACGCAGCGCGTTTGGACCGAAGGCCCAGAAATATTGCAAGTATGAGATTTTGCTTTTGGCCTGTTTGGGGGTGTTATGCTTCCTGGCGGGTGGGTTGGTGGGTCTTGGGGCATTCCTGGGAAGGTCTAATACCGGGTAGAAGTGGTTGGGACAAAATCAGGCCGATTTTTTTTTGGCTATTTCTGATATTTTGCTCTATGTAGCGTTTTCGGGGGCCTGTTTGGGGTGCTTCCTGGTGTTTGTGGGTGAGTTTCGTGGTCTGGGAGCACTGCTGGGACACTCTAATCTTGATTGCATTTGCTTTTCAGAAATCCGTCGTGGCAACCCCGACTTATGGCCTAGCTACGCAGTGCGTTTGGACCGAAGGCCCAGAAATATTGCAAGTATGAGATTTTGCTTTTGGCCTGTTTGGGGGTGTTATGCTTCTTGGCGGGTGGTTTGGCGGGTCTTGGGGCATTCCTGGGAAGGTCTAATACCGGGTAGAAGTGGTTGGGACAAAATCCAGGCCGATTTTTTTTTTGGCTATTTCTGACATTTTGCTCTATGTAGCGTTTTCGGGGCCTGTTTGGGGGGCTTCCTGGTGTTTGTGGGTGAGTTTCGTGGTCTGGGAGCACTGCTGGCTATATATACTTTACTTTGCAAGAGGTTTGAAGCAAATCCATGGTGGCAGAGGGGAGTTAGGGCCTAGCTGCAGAGCGCGCGCGGAGTGATTTGGGAAATTTGTGAAAAATTGACTAAGTCCCCATTTTTGTACTTTTGCTCTTTGGCTGTTTGGGGGTCTTCTACTCGTTTTCTCCTGGGTTGACGGCTCTGGGGCCATTGCTGGGAAGCTCTAATACCGGATAAAAGTGTTTTGGACCAAATCCCAGGCGGAATTTTTTTTGTGTTTTTGATGACTTGCTTGCCTTTGAGGTGCTCTTAGGGGGGGTTACGTCTGTTTGTGGGTGAGTTTCGTGGTCTGGGAGCATTGCTGGGACACTCTAATCTTGATTGCATTTGCTTTTCAGGAAATCCGTTGTGCCAACCCCGACTTATGGCCTAGCTACGCAGCGCGTTTGGACCGAAGGCCCAGAAATATTGCAAGTATGAGATTTTGCTTTTGGCCTGTTTGGGGGTGTTATGCTTCTTGGCGGGTGGGTTGGCGGGTCTTGGGGCATTCCTGGGAAGGTCTAATACCGGGTAGAAGTGGTTGGGACAAAATCCTCGCGGAAAAGCCTTTTGGCACTTTTTGTAACTTAGGGTTCGTTAGGGTTAGCCCTAGCAGCAGGATTGCATGTGTTTCGGGGTGTTCTAGATTATTCCAACTGAGTTCTGGGGTCTTAGAGCACTCGTGAGAATGTGTAATTTTGGTTGCAAGTCATTTGAAGAAAATCCAAGGTGGGAAAGGGGGGATTTGGCATAGTTAAAGAAAGCCTTTGCCACTATTCTTAACTTAGGGTTCGTTAGGGTTAGCAGTATTTCTATTGCATGTGTTTGAGTGGGGGGATTTCGAGTCTTGGAGCGATGCTGGCTATGGCTATTTTTGCTTGGTTGCTTGCAAGTGGTTTCAATGCAATCCACGGTGGGTAATGGGTAATTAGGAAGGGGGTACTTCGGCCTACTTTTACTTTCAAAGTAAGTTTTGTCACCAGTTTTCTGCTAGGCCTCGTTTTTTGAGATTTGATTGGGGGTCTTCTACATTTTTGCGACTGGCTTTAGTAAGGGTCTGGGTGGGAGCACTGCTAGGAAGATCTAATTTTGTTCTAAAACACAGTTTACAGTACACCTAGCTTGAGGGGCAAGATCCGCTACATTAATTTGCCCATACTTATTTATCCTTCAAAAGGTGACTCAGAGTACGCACTTTAAAAAATATTGTACTGTCTACTAGGAAAATCAAATTGTGACTTTTTGCACTCCACAGCCTACATACCTTATATTTATTTATCAGTGGTGTTGTAATATTATATCACTTCCTGTTTTTCGTTGAATAATTACAGGCCGGGTTTCAGTCTCTGTAATGGGGAAAAAAGGATGGAGTCAGGCTTCACAGTAGCGAGCCACAATTCAGCATCAGGCAGGCAGTGGACAGGGTGTCTTCTGGTGACCAACATCGATGGACGAAGCGTCGGCTGCAATGGAGGAGTGCCGCTAATAAGAGGATTTGTTTTCTGCAGGCAACTTACTTACCACTTCCAACAGGACAACTACAACCACATAGATACAGTATCCCTTGCCTTTTTCTCTGACTGTGACTGCATTTCTTGGATCTCTCTCTGCTTCTAAATTGATCCCTTAACACATCACTTAGTCCACTCCACTATCACATCTGCACCACACATAGTCATTTGTAAGTG
>NW_028245486.1:0-15353 GCF_964263255.1 Lissotriton vulgaris | reverse complement strand
ATATGTGTATATATATATATATACATATTCAATGAAAAAACTAAGCATGGGCGTAAAATCCGTTCCGCTCGCGGAATTTGCGGATTTTCGGCAAATTCGCAATCCGCGAACTCTCGCGAATTTGCCAAAAATTTGCATGCAGCGGATTTTTTTGCTTGGTGATACAATATTGCGGCGCGCGGCGTTCACTTACCGTCATTCAGCGTTTGCAGGGTTGTTTTTCTCCATATTTTGCATGTGCTGTGCCATTTTGGATCTTGCTGCGGGATCCCGCGGGAATTTGGCGATCGCGATTACGTCATCGCAGCTTGCCACCTTGCACAGTACGCATCGCGAGAGATCGCAATTGCAAACACGTAGATGCAGCGGTCAGCAACAATCTCGCACTCGCGAAATTGCAAAATTTGAAATTCTGCACAAGAAATCCACCAGCAAGCAGCATAAACCTTCTGAAAATGATGATTTTTATCAGAATAACTCCTCAGGTTGACATTTGCCTGCACTTTTTTTTGCAAGGAGTCCATTTTTGGGGGGGTGGGAGGAAGGAAGTGCCCCACAGTCTCCAACTTCCTGTTCCTGTCCAGCAGGCTCCTCCCAGTGCTTTCTTCATGTGCTGGTCACTTTCATTTGGATCTTGACCTGGAAGGATTACTTTTAGTGGATGCTGCTGGATATTTGGATTTGAGGCCTTTTTGTCTTTCTTTGGATCACTTTTGGATTAGAAATCAAATTTCACAAGTAAGTTTGTTTGGGGCATTACAGTTGCTGCAACTACAATTTTGGAACTTTTCAGAATATTAAATAAAATATATTGTGGGTAGCCACAGTATCCAGTAGGACCAGGGTTAGTTATGGGTGCATGATACAACTGTTTTGTTGAATTTAAACATGATTTAGGGCATGGATGGCATGGGATTGTGCTGATATTTGTGTGTTTTTCGATTTTTGTGGCTGCTGTTCGGGCCTTTTGCCCAGGGGTACCCAGTGGTGCATGGACTGAGTCTTTCTGTGGGGTCTCTTTAATGTAAACATCATGGAGGGCATGGATGGCATTGGATTGTGGTGATTTTTGTGTGTTTTTCTATTTTCTGGGGTGTTGATGGGGCCTGTCCATGTGGGTGGGGGCCATTTTCAGTGCTGGTACAGGCAGGGCCTGGCCATGTGCTGGGGGGCAATGGGCCATTTTGAAGGCAGGCTGTGTTCTCAGGCCTGCACCCATTTTGCCTAGCTTTCATCCATTATGCCTAGGGGTAGTGTCAGAGCTCGACCCCCCCCTCCCCCCGATAAGAGGAACATACCACGCTCCATATGTATGTGGAGCGGCGCTGACTCAAACGAAGCATGAAGTCCTGAAGAGGCCGGCGGTGGAACTACAATTCCCGGCATGCAGATTTTGATTCTAGTAGTTACTTTTTTACTTCTGACCTCAAAGACTGAGTAAAGCCAGCTGGATTTATACATAAATAAATTCGATTAATGGATCAAAACTCATTTTTAATTTATGTCAGACATTTAATTTTATTTACTCCTGCAAGATGCATTCAGTCAGTAACGACTGATTGTGTTAGCACTGCTTCTGATCTAGACCATATTGAAAGCCATAACATAGTTGATGCCAACCTTATAGTGTCTCCCACATAGCGCAACCCCAGTTCCTCATGCGATATCATGGAGGGAACATTAGGCAGGAGTGACAATAGTCTGCAAAGAAATCTACTTCCACCTGTTTAGAGTGCAGTGTTACCAGTTTATCCCCACACCCCAGCTCCATAAGTAGCTATCGGCACAGGTCTAGCTTTGTATATGGTAGTAATAGTGTCTAAAGGCATTGATCCTAACTTCACAGAGAATTTAATCACAGATGCTACAGCTCGCCCCTTTCTCAAACATTTTCAAGTACTTGATCTGTCAAATGGGACCCCTAAATAAGTGAATGTGTGTACGCATTTAAGGGGTGGATCATCAACGTAAAACTGACTTGCCCTGCTCCACGGATGACCACAGATCATGGTGAAGGACTAAGTTTTATTTGTGGAGAGGCCTAAACCAGATATGAAAGCTATAAAAGTATTCAAAAGCTTCTGAAGACTCCTCTCCGTTCTTGCAAGGGGCGTGTAGTAATCTGAGTACAGTTGGACAGGTAACTGCCAAATATACACAGATTACTGCATGTCCCTGCAATCCTAGGTGGGACAAAACTGCGTCCATCAGGGTACCCTCTAATTTGTTACTGTAGAGACTGAAAAGGAATGGGACCAGCACAAATTCCTGTCTGACCCCCTTACTAATTTATATATAGGGGTGCACTCCCCATTAGTGCCATACCCAATACTACCTTCTACGTCTACATGCAACTGGGAGAGGAGATGGATAATTTTTGGATTGTCACCTTTCTCCATTAATATATTCCAAAACTTCCCACTAGAGATGTTATCAAAGGCTGCACTTAGGTTCATGAATGCTGGAAAGACACACCCTCGTTTAACAGCCACACACTTACTAATAATTAAATGCAAATGTAGGCACTGTTCAACAGTACCTAGTCCGCTCCTGAAACCGTATTGAGCCATAGTGAAAATATGGTTCTTGTTGGCCCTTATCTCCACATTATCCAACATAATTCTACCCAACACCATAGACGTAGAATCAATTTACGATATTGGTCGATAGCATTGGGCACTCCTATCTACCCTCTTAAAAATTGGTACAATAATTTCTCTAGATCACGTCTTAGGTGGACCAGCACGGACAACACTGCGGGCACACTGACCAGTATTGGGACCCATACCTCTGGATTATATTTAAATAAATTGACTGGGACCCCTTCTGGTCCTTGAGCTTTATTACTAACGGATCTTTTCAGGGCAGAAATGACATCTTCAACGGATATTATCAGTTCACCTTCAGGCTCCAAATCTAGGGCCTCCCGTATATCATTATATTTAAAGGGGAAATGCTCATTAGAGTCAATAGAGTTTAGAACAGTGTTCTACCCAAAGATGCTCCTGAATTGTGTGGATGTACCATGTTACAATGCATACCATTACGACTACCTACTGTTACAAAGCGACCATTGCAACGCATACCATTACAACGCATAGCGCTTTGAGGTGCTGGATAGTGGTAAGTATAATTTACTATTCCAACTCCAGTCCCCGTGGACACTAGGGAAGGTGTTGGATAGTAAATTATACATATTCCCTATCCTAGAGCGCCCCCCAGCGCAATGCATTGTAATGGTATGCGTTGTAAAAGTTGCGTTGTAACAGTAGGTAGTTGTAAAAGTTGCGTTGTAACAGGTGTATACCGAATTGTGTCTATACTAGCAGGAAAGCTACTTGAGAAGAAAAGGGCATTGACTGCCCACTAAAATATTGTATTGTGAATTTTTTTGTGCAGGGAGCCTCCAACTGATCCTAAGAACCCCCTTACTTCTTTTTTAATTTAACAGCTTCTTTCTAAAACTTCCTGGGCCCCCTTATTTCCACCATGTCCCTCAGTGAGCTGCTATGTGCTTGTTTAAGGAAGCTAAGTGCCAGGGTGCATGTCTTATTAAACCATTTATTTTGCCTTAAATCCTGATGAGCTTTGGACAATGTTAATTCTTCGTTATGAACATTTCCCAGAAGGATAGCAGTTCTGGCTGAAACATCTATCCCACCAAGTCAATCAATGTCAAGAGGAGAGAAACTAATATGAGAGGGAACAGTAAGGGCACTATTCTTTGATGGGTTAATGATTGAATGAGAGGCAAAGTCAATACCTCCTGCCTTGTAAAAATGGCCTAAATGAATTGGATAGCTTCTTTGTGGATGACTTTGGGGACCAACAAGATTGCACAGAATAAACTCCCCCATTTTTGGATCCCGTAAGTTGATGACTACACAATGTCCAATTCCCATCTTGTTTTTTCCCCACCCAATGCACTCTCCAAATGACTATAATTTCATTTGCAAGGGTATTCTGTTTGATAATTCCAAGTGCAGAACTGATCCAATGAAGAGTATTATTCTTCAACTGAAGTATTGTTTCCATTTGGGCTGGATGCAATGAGAACTTTTTTCAATATCACAACATATGGAGTACAATCCGGGGTGAGTGCAAATTGCATGGAGTTTGCCATTGCCATCCATATCCCTTGGACCAGTATTGGTCATAATTGGGAGTGGGTGATTAGTACTATGCTGTTGAGAGAAACACTCCACTAAGGAGTGTGGTAAAGCATCCTAAGCAGTGAAGTTACCTAATTGATGACCACCATTGCCATTTGTATTCCTATTGGAGTTTAAGATTGTGGTGACAGTCTCTGGGAGATGAGACTGAGGTCCTGTCTCTATAAGTGGTCCAGGGCACTTGTGCTGAACCCACCTCAACAGATCTTTCAATGATTTATCAATACTCAGTAGTACAGCGGACAGAGGGGCCAACACTTTTTCAAGAGCACTTTCAATCAAACCAAAGTGCCCTCCGTTAAGAAGCTTATTTATATCATCCCCTATCCCCACATTTATCTGTTACTGACCCTTAGATATACAGGGTCCGCCATTACACCCAGATTCCTTGGTCTCTGACTTGTGTTCCAGTTAATCTTAGGAACCCTCGCACACATGAGCTGCTGTTCTTCCTTTTATGTAGGGGGAAGCTGAAGTGTCAGGAGCTTCACTCCTAATAGTGGGTATATTCTCCTTGATACCAGTCTGTTGCTCTTGCAACATAGATACAATATCGAATTCCCCTGAGTGCAAACAGCAGTTAGTTGAAATTGATAGTGTGGTCATAGGCAGACTGCTTGCACCAACCGTGTTCCCTTTATTTACTCCAACAATCTCTTCTGTATCTATGTGTGGCTGGGCAGCAGTATGTTCTTTCTCTGCTAACAAAGTTAGAGTTCTTCTCATAGTCCCCAACCTCTCCTCCACTGAATTGATCTCCAAGTAACTAGACAACATGGGCGTGGTTAAGTAATTAATGATTGCAGCAGCCTGGAGTTCTGGACTTTTATTAAGGTCCAGAGGTGTCAGGGACAACACCCGAAGACCCCTGAGTTCTACCTGTCTCGGTGCACAAATAAACAGAAACACGGGCTTCTCGATGGTGGCGTCAAAGACCAAAGGTTTATTACTGCAGGGACACAGAAGTCACAGAAACTACACACGGGCAGATTCTAGGAGCCTGTTCAATTTGCACTAAGTTGGTTGCTCCTTAAATACAAGTTTTTTTAGCTGGGGGCAACATTCTCCACATACTAGTGCGTTTTTTAAACTTTATGTCCTAAACAATAAATATTTGGCGTTAAACAGGAATCGTCAACAATTTCTGATGTCAAAACATTACGAATTAGAGGTTCCCACTGTTCGATCATAATCCCATGTCATCTTTTCATTCAAGAGCCGGACCGCCTCATCGTAAATTTCGTTACCTCCCCCTAATAAAGGCCCAGAAGGAAAGGAGCAGAGCCAGGTGCAGAAGATAGAAAAACAGGATAAGAGATGTTTGTGGGTCGTAAATGGGCAAGGCTACCAACTTCGGCCGCCTAATCATGATCAGGCCAACGAGCACGAGAACCAGTATAGCAGGACTGGCCTCAGGCAGAGGAGGCAGCTTTTGCCGAGTCATGCGGCCACAGCGTTTCTGTCCTAAGGTGCACGTGTCACTAGCAAGGTGAATTGCCGGCTAAAGCCTACGTGTCCTTAAGTGAAATGAATTGATCAGAGGTCACTGTGTGTCCATTGACTATGTGAGGGCAAGAATACAAGATGGATGGATAATAATCTAAAATGGATGCCAGTGATATGTTGTTGCAGCATCATCCTTTCTCGCACCTTGTCTCCAAACACAGGCGTTTTTCTAAAACAGGTTGCAGCACAGAGGCTACACAAAGCAGGACCACATTGGATAATAAGGCAGCACGAGAATAGGAATACTAAGATAATACCAACGACCATCAGAACCTTCCATCCCCACGCTGATAGTAGAGTCCAAAGCCATTCCATTAATGACCAATTTCCCTTGTCTACATGAATAGAGTCGGAAATCTTGTGTAGCTTAGAGATCGCTTCGTATACGGTCGGAGCATTATTTGGGATATAAACACAGCAGCTCGATTGGATCATTCTGCATACCCCACCTCGATCTGCAAGTATTACGTCAAGAACCATACGATCCTGTAACGTCATGAGACGATCCGCCTGGAGCTCAGCTGTTAAATTACTAAGGGCACCAGCAGTTTCTGTAATAGTAGACTCAACTACCCGTGTTAGCTGACGTAGATTTCTACTATTGGCCATAGGCCCCCAGAACGGAAGGAAATCTTTGAAAAAGTCTCCGGCTTCCTGACCAGCGGTATCTTCTGTGCTGAAAACACCTCTTACTACTCTGGTCTTGTGATAATTTGGGGAAGCAGTGTTTGTCGGAGGCAACAGTCGAGCAATATAGCATGAACCTGAAAAGTCAGCAGGCAACCATGTATATGCCCTATCTCGACAGATGAAGTAGGTACCCTTAGCAGTTAGGAAGGCAGGGGAAGAGTTTGACGGATACACGTAAGTTTCAACACAGTCACTCTTCCCTAGCCGAGCTCTTGGATTTCTCCCATTACCTTGCAAGCAAAATTGACCTCGGTGAGGTACGACCCAAATTGGAGTGGAGTTCTTACGCTTGCTTTCACCCAAACTAATGCTATACTCCGTAGAATTCCAACTCAGATAAACTCGTAGCTCATCTCTAGGGATAATCGGGGAGTTATTGACGTCTTTAATCATGTCAGTTATTCCCTTTATCAAGGCTTTATTAACGGAGTTATACATAGTGGAACGTGGGGGACGCAGGGGATAGGTCTCGAGAGCATAGACAAATACAGTCTGGAAGGCCCGACATGATCCATTATAGCTAAAAGGCAAGACCAGGTAGGGAATGCCTTTATCCATAGTGTGTGGTATCAAACCACATACCCAGCAGTCTGTTGTGTTAACTACCAGTTGGTGTTGATGCAAGAGCTGTACAAAAGTGTTATTTATGAATTCTGAGCGTCGAGCTTGCTCATGTTCGGGAAACGGATGAAAGGAATGAAAAGAAGCAACAGTAGGAGAAACAAGATCAAGGGGAGGTACTGTAGTTGTTATCGGTGCAAAAATTAAATGGATACCAAAGACAATTCCACCCACCAACGTTATTAAAATAATCAAAAACGTAATTGCACATTGCATCAGAAAACATTTGTTATGTTGGATTTTGTATAATCTATTTCTGCGAACATAAATTACATTCTCTCGGTGCAGCCCAGGAAGCTCCATCTTCTACAACCGCTCGCGACCACTGATGATATGTACGTAGTTGAAAATGCCTCTATCACCCCTGGGAGTTCCCAGAACTAACAGAAAGACCGACTTTGTGTCTGGCCCCGCAGATTCAACTAGGCACAAAGCCACGAACCTACGGCGACCCAGACGGCAAGGTAATAAGAACAACAGAAATACAAAATATTCAGCAAGCTTCCTGGCTGGAGGCAATGTATCAGATCAAATATAAAAATAGGCAGTTTCCTGCTTTATTTGTCCTTAGAATGAGAACGGAGGTTGTATCTCAGTTTTCCTGGCGTAGTTTGATCCGGGAATAGTCTGTTTTCAGCAGGAGTAACAATGTTCGAGTTCGCAGAGGACAAATGTTCTTTTGATGCAGTGTTCTGGTCAGTGATCAAAGAAGCAGCTTCAGAAGGAGAGTCAGAGTTCGGTGAATCAGTTATCAATTCTGCATCACTGAAAGGAATATATCTAGGAACGGGTTCTGTATCAGAGGCATCAATTCCTTGTCTAACCCAATTGTCATAAGGGAGTGGAAGGGGTACACGCTTAGTGTGGGTCGCGTGAACCCAGTTTTTCCGTCCAGCCACACGTACAGCAGTCCTTGTTGCCATCAGCACTTGGAAAGGGCCCACGAACTTGGGTTGGAGGTTCCTGGTCCGTCCAAAATGTCTGATAACGATGTAATCACCGGGTTTCAGCTGATGACCTGGACTTTCCGGAGGCTTTGGCAATGCATCGAAAACCTGTTGGTGAATGAGACTCAATTTAGCAGTCAAGTCAAAAAGGTAATCAATTAGCATTGGGTATTCCAGTTGTTTAAACTCCCTAGGTCTTGGTGCCCCCCAAACATTAGCAGGGCAACCGAACACAATCTCGTAGGGGCTAAGCCCTACTCGGGAATGCACAGTCGCTCTTGTGGATAACAGGGCCAAAGGTAGTGCGTCTGGCCAGGACAAGCCCGTGGAGGCTTGTATCTTGGCTAGTTTCAGCTTGAGGGTACCATTGTACCCTTCAACTAAACCTTCTGACTGCGGGTGGTTCGCACTGTGAAATTTTTGCTTGATTCCTAAGCCTGTACACACACTCTGCATAACTTTCCCTACGAATTCACTCCCATTGTCCGACCATACGATCCGTGGCATACCATACCTGGGGAAGTATTCTTTTAGGAGGATTTTGGCAGTGGACAAAGCAGTATTATCTTTTAGTGGATATGCTTCGATCCACCTTGAAAAAGCACAGACTACCACTAGGACATATTTAAGGTTGTTACATCGGTCCATGTGAATGAAATCCAACTGAATCACTTCGAAGGGGCAAGAAGGGGGAGTGAAATGACCAGTGGGTGTGGGGATTCCCTTGCCAGGATTATGCATCAGGCATATCATGCAGTTTCTCACCACTCTTTCTGCACATTTACTAATTCCATCATTCTTCAAGACTGGAGCCAACATCTTACAAATCCCTTTAGAACTGATGTGCGCTGCTCCGTGCGCCATCGTTACCACCGCAAGCACATACGCATCAGGCAACATCCAACGTTGCTGCTCCGACAAATCAATCCAACATCCACTTGAGTCCAATTTACCCGTTTTCTCTTTCCATGCAAGCTTTTCCTCTTCAGTCGCTTCTTCCTGGATTGCTTTCACACTTTCCACTGTATCCTCACACATTCCCGATTCAGCAACCCATCTTGCAGACGTTACAACATACATCCCACTCATCGTATTCCTAGCTGTCTGTTTAGCTGTCTCATCAGCAAAAGCATTCCCACGACCAACATCATCCGTGATTGCTCGATGAGCACTGCACTTCACAATCGCAACTTCCATTGGTAAGGTTAGAGATTCCAACAAGTCATTGAATAGCTGACCATGCTGGATCTTAGTCCCATGGGACATAATAAAACCTCTTTCCTTCCACAATCGGCCAAAACTATGCGCTACGCCGAACGCGTTATGACTATCTGTGAACACATTCACTCTCTTTCCCTTAGCTAAAACACACGCTCTAGTCAATGCAATTAATTCTGCAGTTTGGGCAGAATCCTGACTCACTCTTGCAGTCTCCACAATCGTACTCAAAGTCGTTACTGCGTAGGCAGCTGTTACATCACCATTCTCCAATTTAAAACAAGACCCGTCGACATATAACGTGCCATCTGGGTCTGCTAACGGAGTGTCTTTGAGATCAATCCGTCCTCTTGTCTCCTCCTCGGTTCTAAAACAACAGTCATGTGGTTCAGAATCACTCAACTCCTGGCTAGTCGGCAACAGTGTTGCTGGATTCAATACATTGCATCTTTTAATCTGAATATGACTTGCTAGCAGTGTCAGCTCATAGACTGATAATCTAGCACTGGTGAGGTGCTGTGTCTTTGTTCAGTTCATGAGTGTATCCACGGCATGTGGAACCATGACCACTAGCATGTTGTTCATGACCAAACCAGCAGATTGTCGAATGGACACTGCAGCTGCTGCTGTAGCTCTCAAGCAACTTGGCAACGCTCTGGCTACCCGGATCTAATGTTGATGAAAAATACGCACAAGGACTTTGTTTATCACCAAATCGTTGCGTCAGAACACTCAATGCACAACCTTCTCTCTCGTGAACATAGAGTGTAAATGGCTTACTGTAGTCAGGTGTTCCCAACACCGGAGCTGAACACAGTGCATTTTGTAACTCAGAAAAGCTTTGCTGACATTCGGCAGACCATGGCACCGGACTCGGAACACCTTTTCCAGTCAAGGCCACCAATGGTTTTGCCAAAAGAGAAAAATTTGGGATCCATTGCCTGCAGTATGAGGTAATACCTAAAAACGCACGCACTTCTCTCTGTGTGTTAGGAACATTCATCTGCGTAATTGCTTTTAGTCTCTCTGGGGTCAACCTTCTTCCCTCCTTTGACAAGAGATGACCTAGGTAGGTCACTTCTTGACAACAATATTGCATTTTGGAAGGTGACACCTTGTGATTTAAATCAGACAAATGATACAGTAGGGAAATTGTAGCTGCTTTGCAAGTTTCCTTGTCATTGGCAGCCACTAGAAGATCGTCAACATATTGCACCAAAGCAGAACCAGGAGGAAGTACAAAAGAATCTAATTGACTTTTTAATGCCTGACTGTAGATGGATGGGTTTTCGCAATAGCCCTATGGAGCACGTTTAAACCTGAAGCTTCGGCCTCCTAGAGAGAAGCCGAAAATGTCTCTGCTTTCTTCGGCTATTGGAATGCTGAAAAAGGCATTCTTCAAGTCGATCACTGAAAACCATGTGGCTGTTGCAGGAATCAACGTTAACAATGCAGTAATGTCTGGAACCACAGGAAACTATGGAATCACAATTTTGTTAACTTCTCTAAGGTCAATTACAAATCTATAGACTGGAGGTTTTGAAGGATCAGTGCGTTTTAGAATTGGCAGTACAGGGCTGTTACAGACATTTCCTCTAGTTTCCTCTATTACGTCTTTCTGGATCAAATCTTGCACTATCAATAAAAGCGCACGTTCGCCTTCGCTAGAGATCTTATATTGTGGGATTCGTGGGAATTTGACATTTGCTTTCAAAGTTACTACATAAGGAGGAATTTCCAAAAGACCTACATCGTTAGGACCAGTCGCCCAAAGAGTATCAGGGAGAGAACGCAGCTCCAGTGGGAGCGCATCCATTGACAAGTACATCGGGGAGATGATTCTCTTACCCAATGTAAGCTGTACTCCTGACGGAGAACAGTACAGAGTCGCGTATAGGCGTTTTAACAAGTCTAAACCAAGCAGATTTTCATTACAACCGGTCGTCAAAATCAGGGGTGCTTTTAATTGACGAGGCCCAACAGAGATAGACAAAGGACCAGAAACAGGGTTGTGAACAGGGGCGCCTGAAAAACCTACTGAAACATTTGTTAAGCCAGACAAAGGTGCGCCAGGGAGTTTCGCATGTATGATAGAACTTTTTGCTGCACCAGTATCCAACAGAAACGGTTCGACTACACCTGATGTAGCTACTGCGACATAAGGCCCACTCTGATCTACTGGAACTGATACTACTCCCTCTCTTTGTCCATGGCTGTCCTAATACTCATTTTGTTGAAATTCCTCAGTAACTTCACAGTAATCCTCAACGTGATACTGTTGAGATCTAGTTGGTTGTACAGATTGTCCGTTTCGCTGATCAAAATAATTAGAAGGGCGGTCATTCGTTTGTGGAGGCATAGCACCTCGTCCTCGACCTCTAGAAGGTTGCGTAAAACCACCACGACCTCTCTGAGCTGCAGCATTATTATTTTGTGCTAGTACTGGACACTCATTCTTAAAATGACCCTCCTTTTTGCAGTAAGCACATTGATTCCATTGGTATTGCGGTCTCTGCGAACCGTAATCGGTCCTCTGGTATGGCCCTTGCTGTGAGTTTGTCTGATTCGTGCGAGGCGGATATGCCTGCTGCAAAAGGACTTTAGTTTTTAAATCTTTTGTTTTCTTTTCTGATTTATCTTTCTCTTCTTTATCCCTATTTTCATAGTACTGGGCAGTTGCAAGTATTTGCGCAGTCGTAGAGACAGCCCACGCACTTACAGAATCTTTTAATTTATTACTAAGCTCTGGTAACAAATTGTGCACAAATTTATCAACAAATAATCTCTGGCCTCCCTCCGTGCTCATATCCTGACCACTGTGATCTACGAAAGTTTCTTCAAATCTAGTGAAAAAGTCGGAGACGCTTTCGTCTTTCTTCTGCCTGCATGCGGACAATTTGTCCCAGTTAACGCGCAATGCTGGCATCAGAGTTTTCATTAAATCGATTATTCTACCAGGCAGATTAGCGATCAGAGGTTCGGGTTTAGAACCACCAATTTGTTGACCATCTGCCGCTATTATAGCCTGCTAATCACCACCTAGGGCAACTGGATGATTTTCTTTACGAATTTTAGCCCAGATTGGTTGCGGTACTACATTGCCAAATAGCATGTCAATGTCCGCTAAATTCATTACGCAAGCTTGAACCGTCTGGGTCAGCTCTTTGTAATATCCAGCGGGATTTTTATGCGGGTCTGGCAAGGCCTGTTTTACTGCTAACACTTCAGCTCGTTTCCATGGAATGTGTATCCACACTCTCTGGAATTGGGCTGGAGCGGCTGCAATACCCTGGGCCGCATTAGCTTGAACAGCTTCGCGCCATATTGGCGGAACTTCTCTCATAGGATATTGGCGACTTTGTTTTGTGCTACGTCTCTCTAAGTCTCTTGGTGAACGGAGGGAAGGATCAAACCTGAAGCCTAAAATTAGTTCCATTGCTTCTTTTATCTCCTGACCGACTATCATACCTGCAGCAAATTTTTGTTGAACATGAATTAATTCATCCGGAACTTGTTCAGAGTCGTTTTCCTCCCACTCCTCACGTAAAAGGGAACACATAACATCAAACGCATAGCGCGGTGTCGGTTCATTCCATTGCATAAATGTATCTAATACATCTCGTACATCATACCGTCCAACTTTCGAAATCCATCTAAGGGCTGTAGAATCTAATATTCCTCGTTCTTCAACACTAGGAAGCTGACTACGTCTCTGAACAGATTCAGAGGCAGGACTCCTAATCAGAGTTTTGTAAAAGGGAGATAGAATATTAGAGACAGATTCAGTGATTCTCCGACGAACAGAAAGCGGAGTCATATAGCTTGAAGAGGTTTGAAGTAGAGTAGTAGTTGGGACAGAAGAAACAGCAGGAGTAGGGGTAGCAGGCAAAGTAATTTGTGAAACAACAGGTATAAGCGGTACAGGCATAGGCAGAGGAGCTGGCAACCCTGAAAGAGGGGGTGCCGGAGGAATATTGTTGGCCACAGGGAGTGCAGGAGCTTGATTCAGGGGAGCAGGGGCAGGCATACCGGGCTGTCCCGCAACCGGTAACAAAACATTTGGCAGAGGTGGAGCTGTAGCACCCTGTGCATACGGTGGAGGTGACCTCAACAAGTAAGACAACAGGGGATCCTTTTCAGGGTCCTCTACTGTCTTAGCAGTACTTGATGGCAAGGCAGGGTAGCACTTGTCTATCGCTAAATTACGTTCTCTTTTGGCTACCTCTATCGCTTTCCCAGATTCATTGAGTTGCAGCTGCTTGGCAGACTGTTCTAAGGTCAACTCTTGCTCTTTTTGCTCTTTCTTCAATTTTTTAGTCTCTCTCTGTTTGGATTCTTTTCGCCAGCAACAGAAAGAATCAAACATTGCCGGCCGGGCTTTCTTCTTAAACAGCTTTATTTCTAAATTATCGAGAATTTCGGGTTCAAAACTACCATGTAGTGGCCAACTAAGGACACCATCTTTCTCTGTATAACGGATCCATACCTCATTATAAGATATAGGACCCACACCGTGCTTGCAGTAAAGATCATAAAGAGGAGTTCCAATCGGAGGAACCGGACACGAGTCCTCCAACCGGGAATCCCTGTTGCAACCAAAACATGAAAACATACAGTTTTTCCGACTTACCATTTTATTAACCGGAACACAGAACAAACACAAACAAAGGTGCGCACTCGAACTAAGAACTTAGGCCTACCAAAGTGAACTAATGTATCGATACCCAAACCAAACCAAAAGATTATCGTAACGAGAACAACCAATGATAATCTTACGAAACCAAACCAAACCAAAGAACTAAAAGGATTATCCAAACAGGAGCAAATCCTTACGAAGTAACCAAACAACTAGCAACCACTTAATACTTAACTGAGGCACTGAAGACGTCACCAAGGAGAAACCCGTCACGTCTCGCCGTACTAAGGTCTGCACCTCGGGTCCAAGACAGGGCGACAGTCAAGGCAGCGGACCACTGCAGCCGTCCGAACGGGAACCCTCGTGGAAGAGAACGTCGGGCCACTTTTGCGATATGCCGGGATCGATGAAGTGGGGGGCCTCCCTCTGGAATCTTCACACGAAGCTTCTCGAACTCTTCAGGCTTTTGGACCGGTACCGAATGACGTCGCCCCATGTTGGGCGCCAATTGGAGTTCTGGACTTTTATTAAGGTCCAGAGGTGTCAGGGACAACACCCGAAGACCCCTGAGTTCTACCTGTCTCGGTGCACAAATAAACAGAAACACGGGCTTCTCGATGGTGGCGTCAAAGACCAAAGGTTTATTACTGCAGGGACACAGAAGTCACAGAAACTACACACGGGCAGATTCTAGGAGCCTGTTCAATTTGCACTAAGTTGGTTGCTCCTTAAATACAAGTTTTTTAGCTGGGGGCAACATTCTCCACATACTAGTGCGTTTTTTAAACTTTATGTCCTAAACAATAAATATTTGGCGTTAAACAGGAATCGTCAACAATTTCTGATGTCAAAACATTACGAATGAGAGGTTCCCACTGTTCGATCATAATCCCATGTTATCTTTTCATTCAAGAGCCGGACCGCCTCATCGTAAATTTCGTTACCTCCCCCTAATAAAGGCACAGAAGGAAAGGAGCAGAGCCAGGTGCAGAAGATAGAAAAACAGGATAAGAGATGTTTGTGGGTCGTAAATGGGCAAGGCTACCAACTTCGGCCGCCTAATCATGATCAGGCCAACGAGCACGAGAACGAGTATAGCAGGACTGGCCTCAGGCAGAGGAGGCAGCTTTTGCCGAGTGATGCGGCCACAGCGTTTCTGTCCTAAGGTGCACGTGTCACTAGCAAGGTGAATTGCCGGCTAAAGCCTACGTGTCCTTAAGTGAAATGAATTGATCAGAGGTCACTGTGTGTCCATTGACTATGTGAGGGCAAGAATACAAGATGGATGCCATAAACTAAAATGGATGCCATCGGTGTATCGGAAATGTGTTTATAACAAGAGTGCTCTTGCTCGTAGCATAGCGAAAACACCAGGATATACTAAATGGATCATTTGCGGTTCACTGGTACCGAAATTATGGGTTTACGACGATGTTGAAAACACGGGTTCAAATCGTCACGGAACCTCAAGCCCCCCTCTTGGCAATACCACTCGAAGCTATATCACTGGCTTTGCGCTGACCCATATTTCTTCAGAGGATGCTGAAAGCTGAATAAGTGGTA
>NW_028245485.1:0-107775 GCF_964263255.1 Lissotriton vulgaris | reverse complement strand
GCCTTGTACCTTTTACCCCTCCTGAATTCAACACTTTGGCTATTAATGTGTAGCTTGTAGTGTGAATAGTATAGGTATTAGTTGTAAACATTTTTTGTTTACTTTATATAGTTTACATTTATATTATTATGTTTAGTTAAAGTAAAATTATAAAATGTACATATGTTACATTCAAGTGCTTCGGACATACTACAGTATACTATACGTAAACACCTTATAGATTTATACTGTAGCACTTCCTTATAGTTCTGCACTTTCACATTCTCCATACACTAGTAATATATTCATTCATTCATTTATAAACTACACATTCATTCTGACAAACTTATACACACTAACATAAAAATGTAGTTCTTTCTTTGACCAGTGAAGGTAGTTCTAAAAAGAACTGGGGTTTTTTCTGTTTTTACTTTTCAAATTTTTTTCTGTTTTGTCAACAAGTTTTTTTTTAAACTAAAAAAAATTGAACTGGAACCCAAAAAGTATCAAACAGGAACAAAAGAATGAAAAAAAAAACTAATGTCGAGGACAGCGATGCTCCTGCATTCCGCGTTTCATCAGATCAATAGACTGCTCCCTATAACACAAAAGTCTATCGCAATGAATGCATACCATTTTAACATCTGCAAAATCAGGATCAATTTGTGGGTGTGGACTGCTTGCTGAAAATTCTGCTGCAGTAGTTGATGTGCTTGCTGCAGAAGCAGGTGGGTTCTCCTGCAACTTCCGTCTTGCAGCTCGAGCAAAGTTATTGGGGTGCAGGTTCTTCACATGTCGCACCATATTTGCTGTGCCAAAGGAGTATTTTTTAGATGGATCACCCTTTGAAAGAGTTGTTTGGCACATTTTACAGGTTACTTTTTGAGCATTAACCTTTGTTTGCCCTTCTGGAAAATTAAAAAATTGCCAAATTAGAGCTTTTTTCCTCTTCTTTGGAGGTTCTTCAGGAATGAAACCTCCCTCTGAAGAACAGCTGGAAGATGAGTCCATTGCTCTTATAATGATCTTCCTTCTATTTGAAAAAATTGTCAGAAGAAATGATTCTTGGAAAGTCAAAGTCGAATGATTATAAGGGGACGGAACTTTCAACAGTTACAATAGGAAAAGTAATGAAATTAAAGTTATCAAATGTCTCCTTTTAAAGTCACATGACTTTACATACGCTTATGATGTGCTTACACAGCTGTTTCGATACCAGTATGCATGATGCTCTACCGCAATTTGTGTAATTGTTTTAAAAAGCAATATATGATTGTTAAAACTGTAAAAAAAATGTTCATAGTTATCCCAAATAATATCTTCCCTTAGTATGTACATTAAATACATAAATATATGTTTTTAACCATGTAGAATCATTGGCGCCTTTCGCGTACAGGGCGCCGTTCCTGACGTCACACTTAACCTTTGATGCGACGCGTAACGTCAAACCATATTCGTACTGTATGCGCGGGTACACGCTGACTATGATTAGCAGTACATTGTATGGTGTGATCACCCTCTCAGTGACAAATCAGATAACAGGGAGCGCTAACGAGAATAATTAGAAGTGGTCACTCATTGGAGATCCGATTCTGGGCTGCCTCTGCGCACATAATAACACCGCCCCCATCTCTCTCTGTTGTTCATTGTTGGTGCACATACTCACACTTGCAAATGCGCTGTGCAAGCCCGCCCACACTGCCCATATGCCTAGCATGCTTGCTATCACTAAGCCTAGAGATCAATACATTAGCCAATGCGATGTCCCTCAAGGCCATCATTCTTATAGACCGCGAAAACGCTACCAATGATGCTCCTGGGCTTGGTTTGCTCAATCCCCGCGGTTCCATATAATCCAAACACTGATGTGAGCACACTCTCTTTTGCCTCCTTGTGCTGCGCTGACAGAAAGAGTGTCACAAAAGGGGGTGGTGATGGATGGAGCATCTGAATCAATCAAACACTCACACCCAGTCAAAAGATCTGGGTTTAATTCATCACTGTTCTTTAGCCCACTCTGCCACCCCAGTTCAGACATGGCTATATGCAAATCAGTCTGACCCTGTGCCTCATGGGAACAGTTCAGCCCGAACTGCCAAGCCATGTCTTCCCTGGATCAGAAACAAGCTTCAGAGGACCGGTTTCTGGCATTCCAGCCGTCTTCAGCCCGGCTTGCTTGAATCCAGTGGCAAAGTGAGCAAGGGACTCACGTCTGAGCATACCCTGCCACACTTATGGCGGCCAAAAGCGGTACAAAAGGGGTGGTGATGGACGGAGCATCTGAATCAATCAAACACTCACACCCAGTCAAAAGATCTGGGTTTAATCCAGAAAGAGTGTCGCCATCGATTCCACTACAAACTCACAGCTCGAGTGGAGGAAGACTCCTGACACTCAATGTGGTATCACTACTGCTGCCGCCCAGCCACAATACCATAGGAGCAGAGGCACCCAAAACACCCCAGACCCAGCAAAACTGCAGCCTTTGAAGACACAACAAAAGATGACAGAAGCAAAGGTAAGAGAAGCCGTCACAACATCAGACTCCGCTGTAAATTGTATATGCATAATGCCATTTTTTTCTCCATCATATGGCTCTCCTACCCATTAGTGGTTTAAAAGTGTATGCACATAGTATAAAAGTTTCTACCTGCGTCACGAGGTCCTATACACCTCTAAGTTTATAAATTATGTATCCATAAATTTCTGTGTCGTATTTCTGTGCTACGCCACATGCTTAGGCCTCTATCGTTATTAATTGTGCGTCCATCATGAATTATTATTTATTTCTGCGTCACGAGACCGTCCGAGGCAGGCCCGGACTGGCCGTTGTGGGCACAGGCAATCCCCCGATACACCGCAAGAGTGGGGGCCAGTTTTGGGCCCAGGGGGGCCGATTTTGTTACAAATTTCGTTGCCCGCGCTGCATCAATTTTGGCGATGGAGCGCGGGTAACGAAATTCGTTTTATTTCTATTTTTCAGTACTCACCTGACATCGTCCATATTCCGCATTTTACAACCCCCACCCTGCCCCTCCTCTGCCTTACGTCAGCGCCCGGCGTAACGCCCATAGAAACCAATTCCGAGAATACATTTTGTTCAAAATTGCCTTTTACATGCTATTTTTTAAGGTGTAAATACAATGGTTGCAGAGCTTACTTTCAGAAACAGTTTTGTTGGAGGTATTTATCTCAGTACTTTACTTCAGAGGACATTATGTCAGATTTCTGTCTTTTACTTTGTCAAACAATTACTTCGGATACTTTTAATTCACTGACCCATCACCTCCCCTGATCCCTCAAAACCCCTAAACATCTTCAAGCACCGATCACTAAAACACTTCAACACAATTAAACTACATCTGTCCCTGAACCCTAAATGCCCTTTTTGCCATTAAACTCCACACATTTTGGAAACCTAAAAAATATTCACTACACCTAAACTACACCCATCTCTGACCCCCTAAAATAAACACATCCCTGAACCCTAAAAGCCCATTTTTGTCTCACACTCCACCTGGTCCTGACCTACTAAACCACTCACCTCCCATAAACTTCAAACATTCATGAACCCTAAAAACCTTTTCTACGCCTAAACCCCACCGATCACTGACCCATTAAAAAACCGGTGCTCAGACAAAATATACAAATTTAAAATATTGTCAGACAGAAATATCGACTCTGAAATCTAGTCACACAGAAACATGATGTGCAAGAATATCATTATCAAGACTATCGGTTTTAAGGTAAATAATATACATTTTAACAATATCGAAATCATTAATACAGTTCACAAAAATATTAAAATCATTGATATAGTTTACAAAAATATTGTTAAGAATGTAGTTTTTAAATTATTTTTATGTCTTTTTGTATGTATTTGAATTTTTTATGTTATACAATGTTTGTTTAATTATTGTTAATGTTTTTTTAATAGCGTTTTTTCATTGTTAGTAGGTTTGAAATTTAGTTATGTATATACGTTATGTTATGTTATGGTATATTTAATTTAGAAAGCGCACAGCTACTCAGGAGTGTCCCGGCGCTTGCTTAAGAAAGAAGAGAAATGCACACTCATCTGGTTAAAAGAGCAACGTTTTAAGTTTCTTCTTGAACAGCAATGAATCTTGAGTGCCCCGCAAAGCTAGGGGCAACAGATTTCAGGCCAGACCTGCCCTGCGCACAAAGTAATTACCTCCGAAACGCTGGTGCTTGAACTTTGGAGTCTGCATCAGCAACTGAGCAGAGAAACGTAGCTGTCTCCCTGATGTATAGAAGACTAATCTCTTTTGCAGATAGATGGGACCTAGGCCATAAAGGACCCATTGAGCAATTGTCAGCATTTTAAATTTCAGGCGAGCTTCAACTGGGAGCCAGTGCAGGGAACGCAAATATGTCCGAACACTGTCCCTGGATGACAAACCCCCAAGAAGTCTGGCCGCCGAGTTTTGCACCACTTGCAGTTTTTTCACCAGAAAACGCAAACAACCAACCAAGAGGGCATTGGCGTAGTCTAAGCAAGATAAAATTAAAGCACAGACCACTGTTTCTCTGGAAATGCTAGGCAAAAAGGGGAGGAACCTCCTCAAGCTTTTCATTGTGCCAAAGCAGGTGCCAGACAATTTCTTAAGGTGCGTCACAAAGTTCAAATTTTCATCGAACTAGACGCCGAGGTTTTTTACGGCGCCTTTTCTCTCAGAGGGGCAGGGGAATCCAGGAGGCCAAAACCTCTCTCTAAAATCCGGTGGAAAAGAGCCAAACAGCAGCACCTCCGGCTTCCCTTCATTACATTTCAGCTGTGTATTGGCTAACCAGTGGAAGACTGATGACAAACAGTGTTGATCTGTCCCAACAGAGTCTTCGACCTTGTCCCAAGTAAAAAACAGCTGGGTGTCATCTGCGTATGCCATAACCTTAGCCCCCAATGTCTCCGCACAATAAACCAGCAGAGTCACATAGATGTTAAACAAGAGGGGGCTAAGTGATGACCCCTGCGGAACCCCAGTAGTCACAGGCATGGACGCAGAGGCACTAGGAGGGAGCCAGACCTGCTGCTGCAGACCCTCCAGGAAGGAGCTAATCCACTGAAAAGCCTTGCCGGAAATACCTATTTTAGACAGGCAATTGAGGAGCATGGCATGAGGGACGGTATCGAATGCCACTGAGAGATCTAGCATAACCAATGCTGCATTCCCCCCGGCATCCAACCACTCCCGGATTGCCTCAGTGACCTCAAGCGGTGTGGATTCAGTGCTATAGGAAGCACGGAAACCCGACTGGGCCGGATGAAGCCAATTTTCCTCCACAACAAAATTGGTGAGTTGGAAAGGGACAACTTTCTCGCATACTTTCCCCAAACTTGGTAGTAACGAGATAGGGCGATAGTTCTCAGGCACCAAGGGGTCAAGAGACGGCTTCTTAAGTAATGGAAGAATCAGAGCATGTTTCCAGGCCTTAGGAACACAAGCCATACATAGTGATTTGTTGACCATAAGATTCACTTCTGTATTTATGGTATCAGCTAGATCAGACAGAAGCCTGGCTGCACAGGGGTCGCTGGGTGAGCCGGACTTAAAGGCCTTAAGGATTTTTAGTGAGCTAGCAGAATCAACCGGCCTATACTCAGAGAAGGTGGAGATTGGCTCAGCCCTGATTATAGGCAAAGAGAACACCGTACTGAGACTCCTCGGGGAAATGGATAGCGACTCTTGGATGCTGATTATTTTGTCCCTAAAGAATGATGCCAAGGTGTTACACCAGGTTTCTGAGGCAGGAATGGCTGCCACCTGTGCACTGGGGGCCCAAAAACTCTGAACAATAGAAAAGATTTCTTTAGGATTATTATTCGCTCGCTCAATGCGAGTGGCGTAGCACTGACATTTGGCCTCTCCTATAGCCGCATAATCGAGCTTTTGTTTAACTCTGAGAGTGATTTTGTCAGTTGAACGGTAGCCACAGGCACGCCAGGCTCTCTCTGCTATTTTGCACACGTGTTTCAGAGTCCTCAGCTTGGAGGATAAATAAATAGTTAAGGTATTTAAGTATTAATACATTTACAAATAGTTCATTAATGTTGTATAATTATGTTGTTTATTATTGTGTGTTAATTGTGTTGTGCCTTTGAAATGTAAATAACCATTCATTTATTAGTCAATATTATTTTGAGAATTTAGTTTTGTATATTCATATTTTTTGTGATTGAGTATGTTTTTGAAATCAATGTATTTATTTGACGTAAATTAGCCTTGTACCTTTTACCCCTCCTGAATTCAACACTTTGGCTATTCATGTGTAGCTTGTAGTGTGAATAGTATAGGTATTAGTTGTAAACATTTTTTGTTTACTTTATATAGTTTACATTTATATTATTATGTTTAGTTAAAGTAAAATTATAAAATGTACATATGTTACATTCAAGTGCTTCGGACATACTACAGTATACTATACGTAAACACCTTATAGATTTATACTGTAGCACTTCCTTATAGTTCTGCACTTTCACATTCTCCATACACTAGTAATATATTCATTCATTCATTTATAAACTACACATTCATTCTGACAAACTTATACACACTAACATAAAAATGTAGTTCTTTCTTTGACCAGTGAAGGTAGTTCTAAAAAGAACTGGGGTTTTTTCTGTTTTTACTTTTCAAATTTTTTTCTGTTTTGTCAACAAGTTTTTTTTTAAACTAAAAAAAATTGAACTGGAACCCAAAAAGTATCAAACAGGAACAAAAGAATGAAAAAAAAAACTAATGTCGAGGACAGCGATGCTCCTGCATTCCGCGTTTCATCAGATCAATAGACTGCTCCCTATAACACAAAAGTCTATCGCAATGAATGCATACCATTTTAACATCTGCAAAATCAGGATCAATTTGTGGGTGTGGACTGCTTGCTGAAAATTCTGCTGCAGTAGTTGATGTGCTTGCTGCAGAAGCAGGTGGGTTCTCCTGCAACTTCCGTCTTGCAGCTCGAGCAAAGTTATTGGGGTGCAGGTTCTTCACATGTCGCACCATATTTGCTGTGCCAAAGGAGTATTTTTTAGATGGATCACCCTTTGAAAGAGTTGTTTGGCACATTTTACAGGTTACTTTTTGAGCATTAACCTTTGTTTGCCCTTCTGGAAAATTAAAAAATTGCCAAATTAGAGCTTTTTTCCTCTTCTTTGGAGGTTCTTCAGGAATGAAACCTCCCTCTGAAGAACAGCTGGAAGATGAGTCCATTGCTCTTATAATGATCTTCCTTCTATTTGAAAAAATTGTCAGAAGAAATGATTCTTGGAAAGTCAAAGTCGAATGATTATAAGGGGACGGAACTTTCAACAGTTACAATAGGAAAAGTAATGAAATTAAAGTTATCAAATGTCTCCTTTTAAAGTCACATGACTTTACATACGCTTATGATGTGCTTACACAGCTGTTTCGATACCAGTATGCATGATGCTCTACCGCAATTTGTGTAATTGTTTTAAAAAGCAATATATGATTGTTAAAACTGTAAAAAAAATGTTCATAGTTATCCCAAATAATATCTTCCCTTAGTATGTACATTAAATACATAAATATATGTTTTTAACCATGTAGAATCATTGGCGCCTTTCGCGTACAGGGCGCCGTTCCTGACGTCACACTTAACCTTTGATGCGACGCGTAACGTCAAACCATATTCGTACTGTATGCGCGGGTACACGCTGACTATGATTAGCAGTACATTGTATGGTGTGATCACCCTCTCAGTGACAAATCAGATAACAGGGAGCGCTAACGAGAATAATTAGAAGTGGTCACTCATTGGAGATCCGATTCTGGGCTGCCTCTGCGCACATAATAACACCGCCCCCATCTCTCTCTGTTGTTCATTGTTGGTGCACATACTCACACTTGCAAATGCGCTGTGCAAGCCCGCCCACACTGCCCATATGCCTAGCATGCTTGCTATCACTAAGCCTAGAGATCAATACATTAGCCAATGCGATGTCCCTCAAGGCCATCATTCTTATAGACCGCGAAAACGCTACCAATGATGCTCCTGGGCTTGGTTTGCTCAATCCCCGCGGTTCCATATAATCCAAACACTGATGTGAGCACACTCTCTTTTGCCTCCTTGTGCTGCGCTGACAGAAAGAGTGTCACAAAAGGGGGTGGTGATGGATGGAGCATCTGAATCAATCAAACACTCACACCCAGTCAAAAGATCTGGGTTTAATTCATCACTGTTCTTTAGCCCACTCTGCCACCCCAGTTCAGACATGGCTATATGCAAATCAGTCTGACCCTGTGCCTCATGGGAACAGTTCAGCCCGAACTGCCAAGCCATGTCTTCCCTGGATCAGAAACAAGCTTCAGAGGACCGGTTTCTGGCATTCCAGCCGTCTTCAGCCCGGCTTGCTTGAATCCAGTGGCAAAGTGAGCAAGGGACTCACGTCTGAGCATACCCTGCCACACTTATGGCGGCCAAAAGCGGTACAAAAGGGGTGGTGATGGACGGAGCATCTGAATCAATCAAACACTCACACCCAGTCAAAAGATCTGGGTTTAATCCAGAAAGAGTGTCGCCATTGATTCCACTACAAACTCACAGCTCGAGTGGAGGAAGACTCCAGACACTCAATGTGGTATCACTACTGCTGCCGCCCAGCCACAATACCATAGGAGCAGAGGCACCCAAAACACCCCAGACCCAGCAAAACTGCAGCCTTTGAAGACACAACAAAAGATGACAGAAGCAAAGGTAAGAGAAGCCGTCACAACATCAGACTCCGCTGTAAATTGTATATGCATAATGCCATTTTTTTCTCCATCATATGGCTCTCCTACCCATTAGTGGTTTAAAAGTGTATGCACATAGTATAAAAGTTTCTACCTGCGTCACGAGGTCCTATACACCTCTAAGTTTATAAATTATGTATCCATAAATTTCTGTGTCGTATTTCTGTGCTACGCCACATGCTTAGGCCTCTATCGTTATTAATTGTGCGTCCATCATGAATTATTATTTATTTCTGCGTCACGAGACCGTCCGAGGCAGGCCCGGACTGGCCGTTGTGGGCACAGGCAATCCCCCGATACACCGCAAGAGTGGGGGCCAGTTTTGGGCCCAGGGGGGCCGATTTTGTTACAAATTTCGTTGCCCGCGCTGCATCAATTTTGGCGATGGAGCACGGGTAACGAAATTCGTTTTATTTCTATTTTTCAGTACTCACCTGACATCGTCCATATTCCGCATTTTACAACCCCCACCCTGCCCCTCCTCTGCCTTACGTCAGCGCCCGGCGTAACGCCCATAGAAACCAATTCCGAGAATACATTTTGTTCAAAATTGCCTTTTACATGCTATTTTTTAAGGTGTAAATACAATGGTTGCAGAGCTTACTTTCAGAAACAGTTTTGTTGGAGGTATTTATCTCAGTACTTTACTTCAGAGGACATTATGTCAGATTTCTGTCTTTTACTTTGTCAAACAATTACTTCGGATACTTTTAATTCACTGACCCATCACCTCCCCTGATCCCTCAAAACCCCTAAACATCTTCAAGCACCGATCACTAAAACACTTCAACACAATTAAACTACATCTGTCCCTGAACCCTAAATGCCCTTTTTGCCATTAAACTCCACACATTTTGGAAACCTAAAAAATATTCACTACACCTAAACTACACCCATCTCTGACCCCCTAAAATAAACACATCCCTGAACCCTAAAAGCCCATTTTTGTCTCACACTCCACCTGGTCCTGACCTACTAAACCACTCACCTCCCATAAACTTCAAACATTCATGAACCCTAAAAACCTTTTCTACGCCTAAACCCCACCGATCACTGACCCATTAAAAAACCGGTGCTCAGACAAAATATACAAATTTAAAATATTGTCAGACAGAAATATCGACTCTGAAATCTAGTCACACAGAAACATGATGTGCAAGAATATCATTATCAAGACTATCGGTTTTAAGGTAAATAATATACATTTTAACAATATCGAAATCATTAATACAGTTCACAAAAATATTAAAATCATTGATATAGTTTACAAAAATATTGTTAAGAATGTAGTTTTTAAATTATTTTTATGTCTTTTTGTATGTATTTGAATTTTTTATGTTATACAATGTTTGTTTAATTATTGTTAATGTTTTTTTAATAGCGTTTTTTCATTGTTAGTAGGTTTGAAATTTAGTTATGTATATACGTTATGTTATGTTATGGTATATTTAATTTAGAAAGCGCACAGCTACTCAGGAGTGTCCCGGCGCTTGCTTAAGAAAGAAGAGAAATGCACACTCATCTGGTTAAAAGAGCAACGTTTTAAGTTTCTTCTTGAACAGCAATGAATCTTGAGTGCCCCGCAAAGCTAGGGGCAACAGATTTCAGGCCAGACCTGCCCTGCGCACAAAGTAATTACCTCCGAAACGCTGGTGCTTGAACTTTGGAGTCTGCATCAGCAACTGAGCAGAGAAACGTAGCTGTCTCCCTGATGTATAGAAGACTAATCTCTTTTGCAGATAGATGGGACCTAGGCCATAAAGGACCCATTGAGCAATTGTCAGCATTTTAAATTTCAGGCGAGCTTCAACTGGGAGCCAGTGCAGGGAACGCAAATATGTCCGAACACTGTCCCTGGATGACAAACCCCCAAGAAGTCTGGCCGCCGAGTTTTGCACCACTTGCAGTTTTTTCACAAGAAAACGCAAACAACCAACCAAGAGGGCATTGGCGTAGTCTAAGCAAGATAAAATTAAAGCACAGACCACTGTTTCTCTGGAAATGCTAGGCAAAAAGGGGAGGAACCTCCTCAAGCTTTTCATTGTGCCAAAGCAGGTGCCAGACAATTTCTTAAGGTGCGTCACAAAGTTCAAATTTTCATCGAACTAGACGCCGAGGTTTTTTACGGCGCCTTTTCTCTCAGAGGGGCAGGGGAATCCAGGAGGCCAAAACCTCTCTCTAAAATCCGGTGGAAAAGAGCCAAACAGCAGCACCTCCGGCTTCCCTTCATTACATTTCAGCTGTGTATTGGCTAACCAGTGGAAGACTGATGACAAACAGTGTTGATCTGTCCCAACAGAGTCTTCGACCTTGTCCCAAGTAAAAAACAGCTGGGTGTCATCTGCGTATGCCATAACCTTAGCCCCCAATGTCTCCGCACAATAAACCAGCAGAGTCACATAGATGTTAAACAAGAGGGGGCTAAGTGATGACCCCTGCGGAACCCCAGTAGTCACAGGCATGGACGCAGAGGCACTAGGAGGGAGCCAGACCTGCTGCTGCAGACCCTCCAGGAAGGAGCTAATCCACTGAAAAGCCTTGCCGGAAATACCTATTTTAGACAGGCAATTGAGGAGCATGGCATGAGGGACGGTATCGAATGCCACTGAGAGATCTAGCATAACCAATGCTGCATTCCCCCCGGCATCCAACCACTCCCGGATTGCCTCAGTGACCTCAAGCGGTGTGGATTCAGTGCTATAGGAAGCACGGAAACCCGACTGGGCCGGATGAAGCCAATTTTCCTCCACAACAAAATTGGTGAGTTGGAAAGGGACAACTTTCTCGCATACTTTCCCCAAACTTGGTAGTAACGAGATAGGGCGATAGTTCTCAGGCACCAAGGGGTCAAGAGACGGCTTCTTAAGTAATGGAAGAATCAGAGCATGTTTCCAGGCCTTAGGAACACAAGCCATACATAGTGATTTGTTGACCATAAGATTCACTTCTGTATTTATGGTATCAGCTAGATCAGACAGAAGCCTGGCTGCACAGGGGTCGCTGGGTGAGCCGGACTTAAAGGCCTTAAGGATTTTTAGTGAGCTAGCAGAATCAACCGGCCTATACTCAGAGAAGGTGGAGATTGGCTCAGCCCTGATTATAGGCAAAGAGAACACCGTACTGAGACTCCTCGGGGAAATGGATAGCGACTCTTGGATGCTGATTATTTTGTCCCTAAAGAATGATGCCAAGGTGTTACACCAGGTTTCTGAGGCAGGAATGGCTGCCACCTGTGCACTGGGGGCCCAAAAACTCTGAACAATAGAAAAGATTTCTTTAGGATTATTATTCGCTCGCTCAATGCGAGTGGCGTAGCACTGACATTTGGCCTCTCCTATAGCCGCATAATCGAGCTTTTGTTTAACTCTGAGAGTGATTTTGTCAGTTGAACGGTAGCCACAGGCACGCCAGGCTCTCTCTGCTATTTTGCACACGTGTTTCAGAGTCCTCACCTCGGAGGATAAATAAATAGTTAAGGTATTTAAGTATTAATACATTTACAAATAGTTCATTAATGTTGTATAATTATGTTGTTTATTATTGTGTGTTAATTGTGTTGTGCCTTTGAAATGTAAATAACCATTCATATATTAGTCAATATTATTTTGAGAATATAGTTTTGTATATTCATATTTTTTGTGATTGAGTATGTTTTTGAAATCAATGTGTTTATTTGACGTAAATTAGCCTTGTACCTTTTACCCCTCCTGAATTCAACACTTTGGCTATTAATGTGTAACTTGTAGTGTGAATAGTATAGGTATTAGTTGTAAACATTTTTTGTTTACTTTATATAGTTTACATTTATATTATTATGTTTAGTTAAAGTAAAATTATAAAATGTACATATGTTACATTCAAGTGCTTCGGACATACTACAGTATACTATACGTAAACACCTTATAGATTTATACTGTAGCACTTCCTTATAGTTCTGCACTTTCACATTCTCCATACACTAGTAATATATTCATTCATTCATTTATAAACTACACATTCATTCTGACAAACTTATACACACTAACATAAAAATTTAGTTCTTTCTTTGACCAGTGAAGGTAGTTCTAAAAAGAACTGGGGTTTTTTCTGTTTTTACTTTTCAAATTTTTTTCTGTTTTGTCAACAAGTTTTTTTTTTAAACTAAAAAAAATTGAACTGGAACCCAAAAAGTATCAAACAGGAACAAAAGAATGAAAAAAAAAACTAATGTCGAGGACAGCGATGCTCCTGCATTCCGCGTTTCATCAGATCAAGAGACTGCTCCCTATAACACAAAAGTCTATCGCAATGAATGCATACAATTTTAACATCTGCAAAATCAGGATCAATTTGTGGGTGTGGACTGCTTGCTGAAAATTCTGCTGCAGTAGTTGATGTGCTTGCTGCAGAAGCAGGTGGGTTCTCCTGCAACTTCCGTCTTGCAGCTCGAGCAGTTATTGGCGTGCAGGTTCTTCACATGTCGCACCATATTTGCTGTGCCAAAGGAGTATTTTTTAGATGGATCACCCCTTGAAAGAGTTGTTTTGCAAATTTTACAGGTTACTTTTTGAGCATTAACCTTTGTTTGCCCTTCTGGAAAATTAAAAAATTGCCAAATTAGAGCTTTTTTCCTCTTCTTTGGAGGTTCTTCAGGAATGAAACCTCCCTCTGAAGAACAGCTGGAAGATGAGTCCATTGCTCTTATAATGATCTTCCTTCTATTTGAAAAAATTGTCAGAAGAAATGATTCTTGGAAAGTCAAAGTCGAATAATTATAAGGGGACGTAACTTTCAACAGTTACAATAGGAAAAGTTATGAAATTAAAGTTATCAAATGTCTCCTTTTAAAGTCACATGACTTTACGTACGCTTATGATGTGCTTACACAGCTGTTTCGATACCAGTATGCATGATGTTCTACCGCAATTTGTGTAATTGTTTTAAAAAGCAATATATGATTGTTAAAACTGTAAAAAAAAAAATCATAGTTATCCCAAATAATATCTTCCCTTAGTATGTACATTAAATACATAAATATATGTTTTTAACCATGTAGAATCATTGGCGCCTTTCGCGTACAGGGCGCCGTTCATGACGTCACACTTAACCTTTGATGCGACGCGTAACGTCAAACCATATTCGTACTGTATGCGCGGGTACACGCTGACTATGATTAGCAGTACATTGTATGGTGTAATCACCCTCTCAGTGACAAATCAGATAACAGGGAGCGCTAACGAGAATAATTAGAAGTGGTCAGTCATTGGAGATCCGATTCTGGGCCTGCCTCTGCGCACATAATAACACCGCCCCCATCTCTCTCTGTTGTTCATTGTTGGTGCACACACTCACACTTGCACATGCGCTGTGCAAGCCCGCCCACACTGCCCATATGCCTAGCATGCTTGCTATCACTAAGCCTGGAGATCAATACATTAGCCAATGCGATGTCCCTCAAGGCCATCATTCTTATAGACCACGAAAACGCTACCAATGATGCTCCTGGGCTTGGTTTGCTCAATCCCCGCGGTTCCATATAATCCGAACACTGATGTGAGCACACTCTCTTTTGCCTCCTTGTGCTGCGCTGACAGAAAGAGTGTCACAAAAGGGGGTGGTGATGGATGGAGCATCTGAATCAATCAAACACTCACACCCAGTAAAAAGATCTGGGTTTAATTCATCACCGTTCTTTAGCCCACTCTGCCACCCCAGTTCAGACATGGCTATATGCAAATCAGTCTGACCCTGTGCCTCATGGGAACAGTTCAGCCCGAACTGCCAAGGCATGTCTTCCCTGGACCGGAAACAAGCTTCAGAGGACCGGTTTCTGGCATTCCAGCCATCTTCAGCCCGGCTTGCTTGAATCCAGTGGCAAAGTGAGCAAGGGACTCACGTCTGAGCATACCCTGCCACACTTATGGCGGCCAAAAGTGGTACAAAAGGGGTGGTGATGGACGGAGCATCTGAATCAATCAAACACTCACACCCAGTCAAAAGATCTGGGTTTAATCCAGAAAGAGTGTCGCCATCGATTCTACTACAAACTCACAGCTCGAGCGGAGGAAGACTCCTGACACTCAATGTGGTATCACTACTGCTGCCGCCCAGCCACAATACCATAGGAGCAGAGGCACCCAAAACACCCCAGACCCAGTGAAACTGCAGCCTTTGAAGACACAACAAAAGATGACAGAAGCAAAGGTAAGAGAAGCCGTCACAACATCAGACTCCACTGTAAATTGTATATGCATAATGCTATTTTTTTCTCCATCATATGGCTCTCCTACCCCTTAGTGGTTTAAAAGTGTATGGACATAGTATAAAAGTTTCTACCTGCGTCACGAGGTCCTATACACCTCTAATTTTATAAATTATGTATCCATAAATTTCTGTGTCGTATTTCTGTGCTACGCCACATGCTTAGGCCTCTATCATTATTAATTGTGCGTCCATCATGAATTATTATTTATTTCTGCATCACGAGACCGTCCGAGGCAGGCCCGGACTGGCCGTTGTGGGCACAGGCAATCCCCCGACACACCGCAAGAGTGGGGGCCAGTTTTGGGCCCCGGGGGGCCGATTTTGTTACGAATTTCGTTGCCCGCGCTGCATCAATTTTGGCGATGCAGCGCGGGTAACGAAATTTGTTTTATTTCTATTTTTCAGTACTCACCTGACATCGTCCATATTCCGCATTTTACAACCCCCACCCTGCCCCTCCTCTGCCTTACGTCAGCACCCGGCGTAACGCCCTGCATGAGCCGTTGCTCCTTAAATGCAATCACAATTTAAGGAATCTCCATTTAGAGATTCCTTAATTGTGCTTTTTGCATTTGAGATGATGCATCCCAAATGCAAAAATACTGGTCACAATTGGAAAGATTCTGAGAATCTGCCCGTTTTTTTGCTTGATGCAACTTCTTTAAAATACTCAGAAATATCAAAGCGGGTTTCAAGGATAACATTTATTTTGCAAACTACCTTTTCAACGGTTAATATTGCTATTAAGATTCCCTAATATACATCTTTTTTACACTTACAGTCTATTAAAAAGTATTGTGGTGTCTGCAACCAAAAGCTTCACCAACTTATACAGAAAACTTTATGGTAAGAATCTTTTCTGAGTTGCATGCACTATACTTGAAAGCTGACTATGCACAGTCAAGGATGTGTAATTCCTACAGCCCGACGCACAGCACATATTGTTTGAGATCAAGGGCAACAAGTTTTCATGTGTATTGTGTCCTTGGCACAAGTAGAAACAACTCCCACCAGCACAAACCCTCTGGCTGACAGTTATTAGTACCACATAATGAGTCAGAGAATGGCACTGTCTGTAGTTAACGTAATATGTTTGCCCATACGTTAATGCTGTACAAACCTGTGTTTATGGTTCATTAATTGAATGCATTTATTACTCGGGCGCACACTCTAAGTAAATATTGTAACCTCTGAGTGCACAACTATCAGTGCCTCCAGTATACAAAAGCGTGCAGCTCTGAAACACTTATCAGAAATGTCTACTGCTGAGTTAATATTTCTGTCCATATGTTAAAGACCTTCAAACTCCTACAACATTGATGCAGTCATTATTGTTAGTTAGAGTGACACTTCCAAATAAATGTTGTAAACTCAGACTGCACTACTAACAATTTCTGTAGTAAAAAAACTGTACACAAACTTCCAAAGTTTAGCACTATGAGGCTATGTATACTGTTCCCAGAATACTCTGCGATTTGACGCAAATAATTGCAGAAGCTTAAAAGCAAGTTTAAAATAGTTTGCTTTCAAAATAAAATGTTCATAAAAAACGAGAAAGCAGGAAAAAATATTTTGCTAAACTACTATAACATTTCTGTTACCATTTTTTTGCAGCATCATTTAATAACGTGTTCATCCTTGCTAGTATTTTCCAAAAATATTCATTATGCAAAATCGAGAATGAGAGAGAGAGAGAGAGAGAGATGCACCCATGTAATATGTCCTAGCATTAAGTGCAGCTATACAGCTTTTGTGAATTCCCAAAAATGTACACAAGTAGGACAAGAAATAGTACTCCTAGAAAATATTTGTGAACTACATTTTAGCATGAGCAAATTTGCATGTGCACATTTGCTCATGCGAAAATCTGAATGTTTACAAATTCACTTTTCCTCCAACACCTTTGTTCCCAACTCAGAAAGAAGATTCATGACTGCCATTATCGTGTAGAAATTTCCAACATTCTTCACTATAACAAAAGATTAGACAAGAGTTCTTAAAAACGCATAAAACATAGAAGTTAGTGGGTTTGCACAGACTCAAAATGCCATTCTGACCCTGGAACTATGTTTACCATGTAAATACATATAAAGTTTTTGTTTCAAAAAGCTATTCACCTTTAAACAATGCAATATTAATTACAACGTACTTTTCACTTTCTTCTCAACAGGCACAATGTTTCAAATGCAGCAGATGACCACCTTCAATAAACAAAAGCAAACGTAAATCATACTTGCCTGTGTGTGTAAAAAATGTATTAATTTTGTTCTCTAAACACACCTTTTACATTAGGACTATGGCATAGTGGTATAAAAATATAATTAATTGTATTGTCAGATATCTACCTTGGTGATAGTGGAATTACCACTACTTATTAGACAACAATATTGTGTAGAGGAACGGTGTTGCTTTTTCACCTTCAAAGAGGAAGATTTACATTTATTTTACAATAAACAAAGACATTTTCAATTTCAAAAAGAAAATTAAGTAGGAATGTTAGATGAAGTCTGCTCCAACTCTAAAAGCATTATGGAAATCGTAACAGGTAAAGAAAGGTGTGTCTCAACATTACTTTTTAATATAATTTGGACACAAGACTAGACTGCAGGAGTGTCCAAATACTTATGCACTTTTTATGCTGGATAGTATTGCTTCTAAACACCCTTTCACTGCTTTCTTCCAAACCTTCAAAAAAGATTTCATGAATTTACATGCATAGTCTTTCAGGTCTGTATATCTCTAATGTAAAACAATCGTACTTGTTTTCTCTTTTGTAAACTGTAATAGGTAAACTCATCAGTCCCTCCTATGGTAAGCCTTTACAATGCTGAGGGCTGAGTTTTGTGTGAGAGCATGGCCATACACAACCAAGCTAACTTTTCTTTAGCTACATACATGTAGTGTAACCTGTCAAACACTTTGAAATACTACCCTCCCACTAGTCCTAGAGGTGGATGTAGAATTCAACCGTTCTTCATAAAATAGAATTGGATATCACTAACTACAAACTATTTCTCTATTATGGAATCCCTAATGCGTCCCATAAACATTCAAGCAAAGTCCAAACACATACTAACTGAAACACACCAACCAATAGTAACCTATACAATTTGCCAAACAACTCTTTCAAGGTGTGATCAATCCAAAAAATACTCCTTTGGCACATCAAATATACTACAAAACACATAAACTACTTGCACCCCAACAACTTTGCTTGAGCTGCAACACAGAGATTGCAGTACAACCACTTGCTGCTGCACCAAGCACATCAACAGATGCAACACCATCTTTAGCAAACAGTCCATACTCGCATATTGATCTTGAGTGTCATAAACTTAAGTTTCTATGCATTTATTGTGATGACCTTTTGTGTTATGCAAACACTATATTAACCTCATCAAAAACAACAAAACAGCAGCAGCGCTGTCCTCAACGTTACTTATTAGACATTTATCAAGCTTTTTTGTACTAAAAACTACCCCATCCGAAGGCAGTTGAAAATGTGCATACTTCCTGCCTTTCTTGCCTGGGTTATCAATTACTCTTGAATTTCATATTCTGATTCAAATTCATGACCCTTTATCGAGCCTTTTTGTTCTACCTACTACCCTGGCCGAAAGCAGTGGGAAATTTGCACACTTGCTGCCTTTCTTGGTTAGGGTTGTCAATTGTCCTTCTTGTAATACAAATTCAAAGTGCAGGCCCTTTATTGAGCCTTCTTGGTAACTATTACTCGTGAATGGCAGTGGGTAATTTGCGCACTTCCTGCTGTTCATGTATAAACAAAAGCTTAAAAGTCTAACAATATTAAAAAAACATCCAGTATAGTCTATGGTTAACAAATCTTCTGTTTGTTATTCAAATTCAAAGTACAGGCCCTTTATTGAGCCTTCTTGGTAACTACTACCCATGAATGGCAGTGGGTAATTTACGCACTTCCTGCCATTCATGTATAAACAAAAGCTTAAAAGTCTAACAATATTAAAAAAGAGCCAGTATAGTCTACGGTTATCAAATCTTCTGTTTCTTATTGAAATTCAAAATACAGGCCCTTTATTGAGCATTCTTGCTAACTACTACCCGTGAATGGCAGAGGGTAATTTTAACACTTTCAGCCTTTCATATTTTTTTAGATTATTCATCTTCCACTCAATCAACAAATCATGTACACATACACGGACCTACTTGCTGCCTTTCTTGGCTATGGTTATCAACTATTCTTCTATTTATTATCTGTATTCAAAGTGCGGGCCCTTTATCAAGCCTTTTTCATGTAGATACCGCACTGCCAGAAGGAAGTGGAAAATGTGTGCACTTACTGCATTTCTTCACAGGGGCTAAGAACTATTGTTCAATTTCATATTCCTATTCAAAATGCACTCCCTTTATCAAGCTGTTTTTATTCTATCAACTACCCGGGCCGAAGGCAGTAGGAAATTTGAACTCTTGCTGCCTTTCTTGGCTGGGGTTATCAATTATCCTTCTTGTAATACAAATGCAATGTGCAGGCCCTTTATTGACCCTTCTTGGTAACTATTACTCGTGAATGGCAGTGGGTCATTTGCGCACTTCCTCCCACTCCACTCTAAAAAAAAGCTTAACAAAAGTCGACCAATATTAAAAAAGAGCGAGTATAGTCTTTGGTTATGAAATCTTCTGTTTGTTATTGTAATTCAAAGTACAGACCCTTCATTGAGCCTTTTTGGTAACTACTACCCGTGAATGTCACTAGGTAATTTGCACACTTGCAGCCTTTCTTATTTTTCACATTATTCATCTAACACTCAATCAACACATCATCTACACAAACACATACTTACTTCCGGCCTTTAATTGGCTGCGGTTATCAATTATCCTTCTTCTAATACAAATTCAAAGTGCAGACCCTTTATTCAGCCTTCTTGGTAACTATTACTCGACAATTGCAGTGGGTAATTTGCACACTTGCGTCCTTCCTTGCATCCTTTCTACCGCACAGTGTGTGTACTTTGTGGACTTGCCTAACTCCTTAGATGAGATACCCATTTCTCAGGCTCCCAGTGCAGAATCCAACTCACAGTCTGTAATGGACTGAAAAACCAAACACCCATTTCCTTTACAAGGCAGGGGGTTGTTTCCACATCTGCTACCTTTCTTCCTTTTCACCTTATTCTGCATCCACTACCTAAAACTCAAATATCTCCTAACTTTCTTGCAGCCTTTGCCAAGTATTATTCTAATTCAAAGTAGAGTCCCTGAAATGGGCTTGGTGTTGTAATTTTTCAGCCCTACCCCTAACAATGGTAACTTAATGCATTTACATTGCTTCCTTCAATATCGTAGCCATTTGTTATGCTCCCACTACAAAATTCGATGCCCTATCCATATAATGACTTGGAAATCCAAAGATCCACTTCCCTGACAATGCAGTGGATAGTTTTCGCGTCTGCAGCCTTTCTAATTTTTCACCTTTTTTATTTTCCACTCAATCAACACATCATCTACACATAACACACACCAACTTGCTACCTTTTTTGGCTGCACTTATCAATTCTTTTTCAATTTCATATTCTGAGTCAAACTTGTGGCCCTTTATTCAGCGTTTTTGTTGTAGCTACTACCCCAGTCCAAGGCAGTGGCAAATTTAGACACTTACAGCCTTTCTTGACTGGGATTATCAATTATTGTTCAATTTTATATCCTGATTCAAAGTTAAGGCCCTTTATCAATCCGTTTTCATATAGATACTGCACTGGCAGAAGGCAGTGGGAAATTTGTACACTTGCTGCATTTCTTCGCAGGGGTTATGAATTATTTTTCAATTTCATATTCCTATTCAAACTGCAGTCCCTTTAGCAAGCCCTTTTTATTCTATCAACTACCTCAGCCGAAGACAGTAGGAAATTTGAACTCTTGCTGCCTTTCTTAGCTGGGGTTATCAATTATCCTTCTTGTAATACAAATTCAAAGTGCAGGCCCTTTATTGAGCCTTTTGGTAACATTTGCTCGTGAATGGCAGTGGGTAATTTACGCACTTCCTGCCAATCATTTATAAACAAAAGCTTAAAAGTCTAAATATATTAAAAAAGAGCCAGTAAATTCTATGGTTATCAAATCTTCTGTTTCTTATTGTAATTGAAAGTACAGACCCTTTATGGAGCTTCTTGCTAACTACTACCCATGAATGGTAGTGGCTAATTTGCACACTTACAGCCTTTCTTAGTTTTTAAATTATTCATGTTCCACTCAATCAACACATTATCTACACATACACACCTACTTGCTGCCTTTCTTTACTATGGTTATCAACTATTCTATTTCATATTCGTATTCAAACTACAGGCCCTTTATCGAGCCTTTTTGTGGTAACAAGTACCGCAGCCAAAGGCAGTAAAAAAATTGCACACTTGCTGCCTGTCTTGGCTGCGGTTATCAATTGTTCATCAATTTCATATTCTGATACAAACTCATGGCCCTTTATTGAGGCTTTTTGTTGTACCTACCACTACGACCGAAGGCATTGAAAATATACACACTAACTGCCTTTCTTGGCAAGGACCTTTATCGAATCTTTTTATTGTAGCTAATACCCCGGCCGAACAAAGTAGGACATTTTCACACTTTCTGCTTTTCTTCACTGGAGTTGTCAATTATTTTAAAAATACCTACAAACTTAGCAACAATATTTTCTTTTGGAAACAAATTTCAAACTAATCGTCTCTGTAAAACTTGTTTGACATGTTCAGTCATTTCTCCAATTCTTTTTTCTTGTAGAATAGTTCCATATTCAGCATCATTTCCTTATTGAATATTTGTAATAACTTCCTTATATTAAAAATAGAACTAAATGTTAACATTACCAATGCTATATTACATCATTTACTTATACTACCTAAGGAGTATACCAACAAATTACAATACCACAAGGTATCTGGACAAGCTTGTTGTGAAGACTCTTGAAGAAAATGAAACTTCTCATTTTTGATCACATAAGCATGCTATCAAACTTAATGCTTGCCTTTGTGCATTTAAGAATGCTGCAAACTCTTTAAACAGAGTATGACATATTATTCCCAATGTATTTAAGGCACAGACAATTGTGCTATGTCCTCAGATCTTGTTAACTGTACAAAATAACATTCATCAATGTTTGTGTTGAGTAGCACCTTCAATATACATTACAGACATCAGGGTTCAGAACATCACTTCATCTTTCCTTCTACATTAATGACATCATTGAATCAAGCCTTGCTTTGCTTCTTATTGAAATTCAAAATACAGGCCCTTTAATGAGCCTCATACTCATGAGATTTTGGATATTACTTTGAATATAATTGAAGAACTAATCGTATCTGTCACAGGCAATGAGAGTGAAGAAGGAGAAATTACTGCTGCACACATGAATTGTGATTTTGAAGACGGAAGCTTTGATGGAAATTTTAAATTATGTTGACATTTTAGTACAAATTAAATCAGAAACTGCTGCCTTCAATCTACACTGCAAACAGCTGGGTTCACAACTTGAATTCAGCTTTCCTTCAGTATTAAGGACAGCATTGCATTCAGCCTTGCTTTCCTTAAAGCAGAGACAACTCTACTGTGACCCCAAATTCTGTTATCTGTAACTAAATAGCAATGTTCAATCGTTGTCTCAACAACTGCCTTCAATCTACACTGCAGACAACAGAGTTCACAACTTCAATTGAGCTTTCCTTCTACATTAAGGACCACATTACATTCAATACTGTTTTCCTTATCACAAATACAATTTTATGTCCTCAGATTCTGTTATCTGTAACTAAATAGCATTCTTCAATCTTTGTCTCAATACCTGCCTCCAATCTACATTGCAGACAGAAAGGTTCACAAATTCAATTCAGCTTTCCTTCTACATTAAGGACCACATGACATTTAAAATTGTTTTCCTTATCACAGATACAATTCTACTCAGTCCTCACATTCTGTTATCTGTAACTAAATAGCATTCTTCAATCTTTGTGTCAACAACTGCATTCAATCTACACTGCAGACAGCAGACTTCATAACTTCAATTGAGCTTTTCTTCTACATTAAGGACCGCATTACATTCAACACTGTTTTCCTTAACACAAATACAATTCTTTGTCGTCAGACTCTGTTATCTGTAACTAAATAGCATTTTTCAATCTTTCTGTCTACAACTACCTTCAATCTACACTGCGGACAACTAGGTTGACAACTTGCATTGACCGATCTTTCTGTCAACAACTACCTTCGATCTACACTGCAGACAGCAGGGTTCACAACTTCAATTCACCTTTCCTCCTACATTAAGGACCGCATTACATTCAACACTGTTTTCCTTAACACAAATACAATTCCATGTCCTCAGATTCTGTTATCTGTATCTAAATAGCATTCTTCAATCTTTTTGTCAACAACTACCTTCAATCTACACTGCGGACATTTGGGTTGGCAACTTGCATTGACCGATCTTTCTGTCAACAACTATCTTCAATCTACACTACAGAACGCAGGGTTCACAACTTCAATTCACCTTTCCTTCTACATTAAGGACTGCATTACATTCAACACTGTTTTCCTTATCACAGATACAATTCAACTCTCCTCAGATTCTGTTATCAGTAACTAAATAGCAATCTTCAATCTTTGTCTCAACAACTGCCTTCAATCTACACTGCAGACAGCAGATGTCACAACTTCAATTGAGCTTTCCTTCTACATTAAGGACCACATTACATACACTACTGTTTTCCTTATCACAAATACAATTCTATGTCCTCAGATTCTGTTATCTGTAACTAAATAGCATTCTTCAATCTTTGTCTCAACAACTGCCTTCAATCTACACTGCAGACAGCAGGGTTCACAACTTCAATTCAGCTTTCCTTCTACATTAAGGACAGCGTTACATTCAACACTGTTTTCCTTATCACAAATACAATTCTATGTCATCAGACTCTGTTATCTGTAACTAAATAGTATTCTTCAATCTTTCTGTCAACAACTACCTTTAATCTACACTGCGGACAACTGGGTTGACAACTTGCATTGACCGATCTTTCTGTCAACAACTACCTTCGATCTACACTGCAGACAGAAGGGTTCACAAAATCAATTCACCTTTCCTCCTACATTAAGGACCGTATTACATTCAACACTGTTTTCCTTAACACAAATACAATTCTATGTCCTCAGATTCTGTTATCTGTAACTAAATAGCATTCTTCAATCTTTCTGTCAACAACTACCTTCAATCTACACTGCGGACATTTGGGTTGACAACTTGCATTGACCGATCTTTCTGTCAACAACTATCTTCGATCTACACTGCAGACAGAAGGGTTCACAAAATCAATTCACCTTTCCTTCTACATTAAGGACCGCATTACATTCAACACTGTTTTCCTTAACACAAATACAATTCTATGTCCTCAGATTCTGTTATCTGTAACTAAAAAGCATTCTTCAATCTTTCTGTCAACCACTACCTTCAATCTACACTGCGGACAACTGAGTTGACAACTTGTATTGACCGATCTTTCTCTCAACAACTACCTTCGATCTACACTACAGAAAGCAGGGCTCACAATTTCAATTCAACTTTCCTTCTACATTAAGAACAGCAATGCATTTAGCCTTGCTTTCCTTAAAGCACACACAATTATACTGTATCCTGAGATTCTATTATCTGTGACTAAATGGCTTTCATCGACCTTTGTGTCAACAACTGCCTTCAATCAACACTACGGACAGCTCAGTTCCCAACTTCAATTGAGCTTTCCTTCTACATTAAGGACAGCATTGTATTCAACCTTGCTTTCCTTAGCCCAAACAATTCTGCTGTGACCTCAAATTCTGTTATCTGCAACTGAATAGCATTCTTCATTCTTCGTATCAACAACTACCTTCAATCTAACCTGCAGACAACAAGGTACACAACTTGCATTCAGCTTTCCTTCTACATTAAGGACAACAGTGTATCTAGTCTTGCTTTCCTTAAGGCAGAGACAATTGTACTATATCCTCACATAACATTCTATTAACTGTACAAAATAGCATTCATCAATATTATTGTATTAATTAGTACCTTCGATGTACATTATAAACAACCTATATCAACCTTTGTTTTATTCAGTGAATTTCTAAGTTGTTTTTTTCAAAAAACAGATCTTTTTATTACACCTAACTACAATGCTAATTTAACCTTTGTTTTTTCTGTAAATTTCTAGGGTTTTTTAAAAGTATTTTTAAGTGCATGTAAGGTTGAATAAGTGAATAATATATTCTGTGTGTGGACATTTGTATACAGTTCTATAAAGCCCCAACAATAACACATCACTACAATGTAAATATCTATGTAGGTATTTCTACAGGGCTCATATTTCATTTTTATGATAACATATCCTCTTAGCTCAAACTTCTGTACTGACTAATGCCAAGATACTATAACCTTCATACAAATGTCTCTCCCGTTCAATCACCTTTTATGTTCCTCAACACAGTTTCTCACTGTGTTTAGGACACCCACTGTCCAAAATATATCTAGTAAGTACAACAGTTACAATGCACATTAACCATTCCTGAGAGAGCCCTAGATCTAAAAAAAAAAACCAATCTCCACAGCCACCAATGTACACAACAGCATACTAAAGATTAGTTCAACATGTTAGCCTCTCTTACCTTAACGTTCCCCTACTTTGTACCCCCTTCCATTACTGCGAAGTGCTCTGATACCCTTCGGGTCTTGTTCGAAAAATATAAAACCTTTAAATAAATAAATAAATAGAATCAGCTATGGTTCAATACAAGCATGGTTCATTTATATTTGGCATTTTAAACATCCAAATTATTGTTAATCTCATAATGAAGAAACACTTTGCAACTGATTTCTAAATATAGTATATTATTTAAATATTTAGTAACATAAATCCTGCAAATAAAGCTGTATGTTGAACGTAGTTGAATACACAATCACCTTTACTCAGAAATCAAATGACCTCTTCTGAGCACAAGTTTAAGAGATTACACCTCCTTCTCCTCCATATCACCCGTGGCAATCTCAGGTGTCAGGTTATGAAACAGAAATGTGTCTCTGAACCCTCTAAAAATTGAAGTAAATTGTATTGCAGCTTTAAAAAAAATTATGTAGAGGGAATGTCAACTATTGGTTAACCCTAAAATAACCTCACTTGCATTTTTCTCCAAACAAATGTATCTCATCATCATCATCATAATCTATATTTTCTATCACAGGGATCTTGTAAAGTGCATCTCACAAGTTTATTAAAAATATAACAATCATGATGTAACCAAAGTAAAAATATGATAAAAATGCAGCAAAACACAGTGGTGCTTCCATAGAGAGAGTAGGGGCAGATGACCTATTTTACACAGCATTGCTATAGGGGATATTAACCTTACTAATCGTATGTAGACCAACGTGTGCATGGTTGTTCCTAGCAAAACAGACATACCATTCTTTATGACGTATACAAATTTAAACCCAGTCCATACATATATATTAAAACAGGGGTCTAATGCCTAAACGCATACATCTCAAAGAATAAAATAATACAAAAACCATTATACAATACTTAATAGGATAAAAAAGGTCACACAATACATTTTGAGCTTCTAATCCATGTTCAGTTTGCCCACATCCGTACACTTCTACTCCATAGAGGACTGAGCCTAGGGCCTTAGTGTTGTAAGTTTGAAGTGCTGGGGTCACTTTTCTTGATACAGTTCTCATTTGTTGCTTAATTATATGTGAAGTTTGCTGGATACGTGTAAGATGTGCTTTCTCAAGGTGGGGAACCCAGCATAGATTTGGGGGAAGCTGAATGCCTAAATTATCGCCATACGTCTATTGAGTGGCTCCAAAACACTATTGGAGAAGACCATGTACTTTTTCTTTCGTCTCTTTACTTCCAGCCCTGGCTCATCACAAAGGGAGTTGAAGTCATTCAATAGCTGTTGGAGCCCCTGGGGTGACTTTGATATCAGTAAAGTATTGTCGGCAAATAGAGCAACAGGATCCCTTCCCCCGACTTTTGGACATCTCACTCATCTCTGTCAAGATAACCCACCACTCCGTTAATGAATCACAAAAAGAGAGTGAGTGCCAAGACTCACCCCTGCCTGACTCTACGTTTGATCTTAAAATGCCCTGTTAACTGCTCCTCCTCACTCCCACCTGACCAGGGCCATGTTATCTACATGCAGTCTCCTTAAAATAACTAGAAGTTTATCTGGGATCCCCATCTGGCCACCTTCCAGAGTTTCCACCTTGGTACCATGTCAAAGGCTGCAGATCCATAAATGCTCCACACAGTTGACCCCCTTTGATTATAACTTCTTTCAAAGTATTTGCAGACACAATGAAAAACCTGGTTCAGGGTACTGATATTGGAGTGAAAATCAGACAATATATTTCCTTCTGTGATCCACTTCTAGAGACAAGCCAATATTTGTTTGCAGAATATCTTCTGGGGTGAATCTATTTAGCTGGAATTAGCCCTGTCCCCCTTTTTAAAAGTTAGAATAATATCTGCCAGCATCCACGAAGCAGGAATCTCAATACCCAGAAAGATGGCATAGACAGGAGATTAATATAGGCACCCCACACTTCTGGGTCTTTCCTGTATAAATCATTCGGAATCCTGTTCAGGCCTGTGGCTCTGCCTGGAATACACTTACTAATTGCGGCACAGGTTTCTTTGGGAGAAAGTATGAGTGCATCTAACTGACTGGATGGGGCCTTTTCCAAAAGGCTACATGTATCCTCTTCCTCACCATAATCCCATGAGTACAATCCACAGAAATGGTTCACCCACTCATTTGGTTGAGCAGTAAATTCCAGGGCAATCTTTGGGCCATTCAGAAATTGTGCTGTTTTCTTCCAGAAATACTTGTCTTTGTCTACCAAAGCTTTATGGAGAATGGACCATAGTGAACATTCCCATTGAGTTTTGGCATAATACAATAATAGTCTGTACCTGGCTCTACAACTTGCTAGGTCCTGGTGTGAATTTGATTTTGCTGCAAATAGGAACTTCCCCTTCTTGCATACCTGGTTATACCATGCTGCCACTTTTGTCGGCTTTCTCTCTAACCTTTTGGTTTGTCCCGAGGTATCCATAATCAGCAAACATAATGGGCCTCATTTATGAGAAATGACGCATCGCTGCGTGAAAGCAGCGATGAGTCACTTCTCAGTGCGCACTCCTTGTGACATGATTGATGCGTCATATTTATAATATGACGCATCATGTCGCAAGGAGTTACAGATATGTCAGTATTTCTGACGTATCTGTAGGCGCAAAAGTGACGTATTGCTAGAATGTGTCATAAAAATGAGGCAACTCCAGCAATGTGTCCTTTCACATGGGCAAGTCCCATGTTGTTAGTGCCTGCGTCAGTCTTACGCCTGTCATGAAGCAGGCATAAGATTTTGACGCATTAGCGGCCAAGAAATGTCGCAGTGAAATCCGATAGATTTCACTGCGTCACTTCCATGACCCTTTCTTGCATCAAAACGCCCCCCTTGCATACATTGTACCTGGTGCAGGTATAATGTGGCACAGAGGTTTACAAAGTGACGCATCTACCTAGATGCGTCACTTTGTAAATATGGCGCTACAAGGCGCATTTCTTATGCCACTGGTGCATCACAAAATGTGATGCACCGGCGCCTTGAAAGTGACGCACAGCCTCATAAATGAGGCCCAATGTAACTTGCATTAATCTCATTTCCTGTATTCTACCTTCTTGCGGAAGAAAGGACAGAAAATCCACCTTTTTCTTAGCAGTTTTGAGAGCTGCAGGGTTTTTATCCAACCAATCCCATTTTATTGTCCTTAGATTATTGACTTTTTACAATTAACTCAGGTCCCTGGTACCACTGTAGTCTTCGTTCTGGCACCTTAGAGGCACCTAAAATTAGACTCAACGCATTGTGGTCATTATCTATTTTTTGACCACGTACATATCATGAACAGTTGAACAATGTCTGCAGTCAACCAAACAATAATCAATATGACTTGAGTGACCGGGTCTGTAAAAGGTCACTTTGCCTTTTTGATCAGAGTTGGTCCTGTCATTAGTTGAACGTTAGTGCCTGGGCTGCTTTTTCTGTCCATCTAACAGCTGGCAAATCTATCTGTGGGATTTTCCAATTGCTCTCCCATTCTAAAGTCAGATCTAAGGGAGTGACTTGAAAGGGTTTGGATGTGCAGTTGAAGTCCCATGCTACCAGTAGTGAATTGCTGCCCTTCTTCTCAGTAAGATGGTGGCCCAGAGCAGTTATATTGCAAATATCCTCATTGCTGGATCACATTCGATGTTACACATTATAGAATCTAGTTTTCAATCCAGACTGGAAGGCAAGATCAACAGCCAAAATATTCTGGGACTCTACTGGGACAGCTTTGATTTTACATAGGAGTAAAATTTCAAACCATATCACTAAGGCCCCGGATGGTTTCCCTTTCCCTTTCTTAATCCCGTTATGGCAGTAAACCCACTCCTCTGTAGGAGTACCAGTCTCCTTGTTTCCTGGAACAGGCACACATCTTGAGAATTTATAAATGTGCCCGCACCCTACGAAGCATCCTTGAAATCCCTGCTATGTTCTATAGCAGGATTTTTATCTGAGTCAAATAAAGGGGTATTTGGTTTAGGGCACTGGTTCAGGGACGCACTTGTGCATTCCTTCTAGGTAATTCAGTTGCTGGTGTGAATTCCCCTCCTCAGCCACAGCTCTTATCTTGAGCAGCTGAAAGTACAGACAGATCATTTGTTGAGACCTCCTCAACCACAGATAGGACAGGGGACGAGACAGGGGACCTAGGTGACGGTAGGTTACACAAGGCGGTCCCAACTATTAGTGCATCTGCTTCTGCTCTGCCTAGGCCTCCTTTCTGGAGTCAATCCTGGCGTTTAGCAATCCCACCAGTCTTGTCTTCCCCCCTTTCACAAGTATAATTTCCATTTAGGGGAATCTCATCCAATGTTGCATGATATTTAATTGCACTAGATGTATTAACACCAGGGATGGTGCAGGAGTCTACGGCCATCAGGCCACCTACTAAGTCATTGTGGGCTAAGCTTACTTTTACCACATTGTGTGGCCTCCCAGGAGCAGAATCCTTTCTGCTCTAGTAATATCATCCCTTATGATAGAATAGCATTGGTGGGTCTTCCTAAACCAGTGATAACTGTTTAAGAGTGAATCATGATCCTCCCTTACTGCAGGGGTTAGCTTCAGGACCTGCGTAAGGAAAACTACTGCATCCTTCCTCTTGGCACGATTTCTGATATATCGGCCATTTTCGACCACAACCCTGAAATGAGGTTGAGCAATTGTAAAGGCGTGGGGTTCACCCTCGTCTATTGCTGCTTTCCCTATTTTCATCCCTCTTTCTAGGCCTTTGGCGTGTAAAACATTATGGGGAGCAAAGGGTATGTAATTTGCCCAAAAGGACTGCATGTTGGGTAGGGAAGAAAGTGACGGGGCAAGGCAGGGACAGGGGGAGACCATTGACTATTCAGGGTAAGTGGAAGGCAAGCATGCACCACTGAGTGGGGTGGTGAAACAGCCAGCTGACCATTATGGAGAAGAGACCCTTTACATCTATCTGCAATCGCTTTTACTTGATTTATTGTGCTCCGTACCAGGTCTTTTGCTACCCTTTTCTCCAGGTCCTCCACCACTTTTCTCAGGGCCTTTATCTCCCGAGTGAGACCCTCAATTGCTCCCGGTTTTGAAACTGAAATAAAATGTCTTTATTAGGGGCTTTCAGCAATGTCACACTTTTTCCTTCTACTGTGCTTTGTGCCATAGATAGAGCAGCATACCTGTTGTGTCAGGGTGCCCAGAGGCTGCTCAGAAGCACCAGACTGTGACTCCTTGCTACCTGCTATACTACCATTGCTTATTCCCTTGCAATTGCCAGAGCGACTGTTGTGGTGAGGTTTGTTAAACATTGGTGGGAATCGCTAGGTAGTTTTCTTTTTGGATGTAGGAATAGGGGGGAAAGCTCAGATGAGATTGAAATTGAGATGTTTGGGACATTATGTATGGGGAGGATGGAGGGTTTACAATTTCTTAGCATTGTCAGTCCTATCCATGGCATTATTACCAGCTGTGGAGGGGGACTGATTTTTGGCATGCTACTTCCCACAGACCCCATCCTTGGCTTTCCTTTTGCCCATTATCGCACAAAAAGAAAAATCCTATCAACACACACAATCCTACAGTGGGGAAGGAGTCACAAGGTCCCAGAGAAATCTTTTCACAAAGGGCTTTCCTCCCAGCGCAGTGAGGCGTATTGATGCCCAGTTCACAAATTTGAGACAAAATGTACAAAGCAAGGAGATGCAACACAGTAGAACAAACAAACTAATACAACATGTTCACGAGAAAAATATAGGCTGATAATCAAATACAAAGTACCTTAGGCAGTGGGTAGTAAATCCCAGGATAGCAGGGATATTGAGCTGCATGGCTGATGAGGGTGTCCCTGCCCTGCCTCTTCCTGACACCGACAGGTACAGGACTGGCCCACCCTTGGCCCGGGTTTTGCCTGGGCACGGCCTGCAGCAAACCTTAAGTGCTGCAAATGGTACCCAGGTGATGGAGCAGAGGGGCTTGTGGAACTTGGAGTCCCCAGTAGTCGCAGACTTGTCCACAGCAGCTCTCCCTGGATGGATTCTGTCTTTGAAAAGGCAGCAGTACAGCGTGATGATCACACCCATAGGAAGATAAGAGGACCAGCTGAGTGCATCCCCAAATGTCTCTGTTCCAGACTACATATACTACATGTACATAATCCCCTTTAATGGTCTATGTAAGCTTTTATTTTAGCTTAATTATTAACATCTCTGCTTTATGTTTCATTGCTTTATGGTGGTTTTAACCAGCGAATAGCTTTTGGACAATCTATCTAATCTATCAATCTATCTAATGAGAGTGTCCCGAGTTCGAGCAAACACTTCATGGCAGGATCACTTAGTACATTTCCATGCGACTCTTGTGAGAATCTCACTGTATCGTACAAGGCCCCAAAGCAAGCTTCACCTGCTGAAGCTTGTTAACGACTCTCGCGAGACTCCCTCGAGAATGTAGCACAATTTGAAAATACCCCAATAGAAAAGCTACTCCCGTTAAACAATTGACTCTTCACAATACGAACAGCTAAAGGTCACAACCTAACCTAATTTTTCTAGGTGCCAAAAATCTACCAATTACATTTATATATTTGCCTCCCTCACATTTTATCTCTTCTCTTATAAGTCTATATTCAGTTTGAAGCTTACTCATTCTGCTGAACACACCACTTGTGACTGAAATCTCTATACTGCACAGTGGTTCCGCTCTTGATTTTGTGACACATTTTTAGCCACTAGGCTAGAGAATATGTAATTAATAGTGGTATTCATAATTGGGCATCACTAGGATTGGCCATAGAGGTATAAAGTGGTTGAGAGCAATTTCATTGTGAGCAGCTGGACCTGGGGATAGTGCACTGTGGTGGGAATGACCTAGCCACAATCATAGGGGTGCGCTTGAAATTTAAATGAAGGAGAACTTCTCGCAATTGATGTTGCTCTTGCCTCACACTATATTTGTATATTTTAATATATGTCAGAGGTAAAAATGGCAAACATTAAAAGAGTTTTGGTCTAAAATTGAGAAGTCCCAGAGCATGACAACAAAACAGTTCCTGAATTTTTCCATGACCATGGTATGAGCTCTATATATCATAAAAATATCATAACAATATCCGTTTTGATATGCCTTGTGTCTATAGTAGAGATAGTCTGCACTTCACGCAGGAGGTAATGGGATCTTCTTTAATAACATCAAGGAATGCATCCAGTTCTATGTGTAACAGAACAATACACTCTATAAGCAGGAAGGCTCATGTCAGAGCCACCCCATTACATTATATTATTATGTAATTTTATAAATTCCTTTTTGTTTTTTGGGATACTGACACCTGCGAGAGCGGGAGCTCACAAATCCCTACCTCCACCGGTATATTTCCCTGAGTCTCGTTAAGCCCTCATGGGATCGTAATATACCTCATGACAGGCCCAGTAATTTCTCATGCAGGTCTTACAAGATGCTTACAGGATTGGCCTCATGCCGTAAGATTCACCTCTTGAAGCTTATACACTTCTCTAGTGAGACACTTCTGCGATCGCAACACAATTCTAGGGAACTAGTAGTACATAGAAGGAACCAACTTCTCTACTAAGAACCCAATATTGGATAATGGGTGTCTACACTACTATGTGAGAATAGACTGCCCTCTCCTTTCAAAATTCTCTCTCGAATGACAGATATGCATAGTAGGGTGTGTGGATGGACTGGCTTTTTCTTCAAGACCTCTCTCCCAGATGATGGGTGTGCATAGTAGGGTGTGGGGAGGAACTGCCCTCTCCTTTCAGACTGCTCTCTCAGATGACAGGTGTATGTAGTGGGGTGTGGGGAGAGACTAGCCTCTGCTTTAAGACCTCTCGCTCAGATGAGAGGTGTACCTAGTAGCATGTGTGGAGAGACTGGTCTACTGTTGACACCTCTCTCTGTAACAATAGGTGTGCATAGTAGGGTGTGTGGATGGATGAGAGTCTGACCAACACCGTTGCAAAATGGAACCGCCCGACCATAGGTTGCCAGTTTCACCCACTGTATTTGGATATGACTGCCCTATGGGTGGTTGGAAGCATCCATTTTAAAATTGCAAATTGTGTAGCGGCCGGAAAAAGGCTGCAGCACAAGCTATATTTGTAAAATGGATGTTTTTAAACATCCCTGTACTGTGTGGTAGGCATCATGCGGTGCCTGTCACACGGTGCAGGGATATAAGGGGGTGGGCACCATAGCGGAGAGCCATGGGGGAAGGAGGCCCTGCTAGGAGCTCTCAAAGTCGTTTTCCACCTGCATTTTCATGGCAAATGGACCGCCATGAAAGATCAGGTTAAAAGCGACATTGTAATTATGGGATTACCATTACGCCCATCACCACTATGGGCTCTGTGAGCCCATCAGAGGTGGAGCACAACCCCACGGGTTTCCCTCTGACTGTTAATATTGTAATACGGTGGTCAGACAATAACCAAAGATGTAGGGCGGAAAGCCCCCGACTATCTGCCGGATAGCTTTCTGCCCGATATCATAATCAGGCCCAGAGTGTATTGAGAACTCATCTACTCCACTTTATTATTCACGATCACATGAGAGTTCTGCACGATTGTAAAACGTGGTTAAAGACACTATACATTCATTATCTTCACAGTAGGAATCCCTTAGACACCTCTTTTCTAAACTTAAGGGGACAGCATGTGTTTCTGCTGCCCCTCGTATAGCTATTTTTTAAATTTCCAAAACACCTCCAATTTTTCACAGCCACCAGCAATGGCAGCCATTTTATTTATACAATCCAAGCCCTCGTGGGATCGTAATATACCTCATGGCAGGACCAGTAATTTCTCATGCAGGTCTTGCGAGTCGCTTACAGGATTGGCGTCATGCAATAAACTTCACTCCTTGAAGCTTATACACTTCTCTAGTGAGACTCTTCTGCGATCACGACACAATTCTAGGGAACTAGTAGTATATGGAAGGAACCAGCTTCTCTACTGAGAACCTAATCTTGGATAATGGGTGTCTACACTACTATGTGAGAATGGACTGCCTTCTCCATTCCAATTTCTCTCTTGGATGACAGATATGCATAGTAGGGTGTGTGGAAGGACTGGCTTTTTCTTCAAGACCTCTGTCCCAGATGATGTGTGTGCATAATAGGGTGTGGGGAGGAACTGCCCTCTCCTTTCAGACTGCTTTCTAAGATGACAGGTATATGTAGTGGGGTGTGGGGAGAGACTAGCCTCTGCTTTTAGACCTCTCTCTCAGATGACAGGTGTACCTAGTAGCATGTGTGGAGAGACTGGCCTACTGTTGACACCTCTCTCTGTAACAATAGGTGTGCGTAGTAGGGTGTGTGGATGGACAAGCGTCCGACCAACATCGTTGCAAAATGGAACCGCCCGACTATAGGTTGGCAGTTCCACCCACTGTATTTGGATAGGGCGGTTGGAAACATCCATTTTACAATTGCATATTGTGCAACGGCCGGAAAAGGGCTGCAGCATAAGCTACAATTGAAAAATGGATGCTGTTAAACATCCCTGCACTGTGTGGCAGGCACCATGCAGTGCCTGTCACACGGTGCAGGGATATTAAGAGGGGGCACCATAGCGGAGGGCCATGTGGGAAGGAGGCCCTGCTTGTTGCCCTCAAAGTCGTTTTCCACCTGCATTTTCATGGCAAGTGGACCGCCATGAAAGATCAAGTTAAAAGCGACATTGTAATTATGGGATAACAATTCTGCCCATCGCCACTATGGGCTCTGTGAGACTGTCAGAGGTGGAGCAGAACCCCCGCGGGTTTTCCTCCGACTGTTAGTATTGTAATACGGTGGTCAGATGGTTATCAAAGATGTAGGGCGGAAAGCCCCCGAATACCTGTCGGATAGCTTTCTGCCCAACATCATAATCCGGCCCAGAGTGTATTGAGAACTCATCTACTCCGCTTCATTAGTAACGATCCCACAAGAGTCCTGCAAGATTATAAAAATTGGTTAAAGACACTATACATTAATTATCTTCACAGTAGGAATCCCTTAGACATCTCTTTTCTAAACTTAGGGGGACAGCATACATTTCTGCTGCCCTTGTATAGATTTATTTTTAATTTCCACAACACCTCCAATTTTTCACAACCACCAGCAATGGCAGCCATTTAATTTCTAACAATCCAACAGCCAGCCAATCAGAGTGCTCACTCTTGCGAGACTTGTGGGAGCCTCTCGCTCCTGCAAGAGCGTGAAGGCTCATGAGAAAAACAGGCCTCTTGCCAATCTCAAGGATCCCCCCCGAGCCCGCTCCCTTGGCTGCAGTTCTCGTTGGGGTTCCTCCTTTAAGTGCCTCTGATGATGAAACAACTGCGGCTTTGCTACGATAACTATTGTTCTAGCAATTCTGAGATATCTAATCACATCATAATGGCCAGACGGGAGTCCTGAGGGGGTAATCGGCCAAAGCAAATCCATGGCGACTGTATTATAATTAATTTTAATAAACAGGGTGTAGCTGATAGGCTGCTCTGGGACACTTCTGACTCTTATGTAGAAGGTATAAGGGCTGTCCCGTTGGGCTTTTTTTTACCCACCGTTAAATTCCATCCGTGCCCCAGGTAGGGCTAGTGCCAAAAGATTTCACCAGCCCCTATTGGTCCGGTCCAGTTTCTCTAGTTCAGCTACCAGTTCTCAGGGTGTAGCTGGGGGGAAGAGTTGCCCAAACTGCCCAAAGCTATTATTAGTGAACTTTTATAACCAGCACCTAAGCACTTTGAATTATTTTTTAGACAAATATAGGACAAAGCAATCCACTTTTTATCACGTTTTACTAATGGGTGATTTTAATACTCACCTGTGTGAGTTGCATTGTTTAATTGATGACCGCTTGAATATAATTATGCCACGATCCCACATTTGAACAACGTGGTGAGGGCCTTGAGTCCCTATTGACTGATGCTGATCTCTATGAACCCAGTTTTGTTAACTCCCAAAATCAGTGTCCCACATTTAAATCTAAGGTAGAGACACGATCATAGATTACATTTTTCTATCTCTAATGCTGCTAAGCAAGGTTATGTTTTATAATGCCCGGGAATCGCCTTTTAGTGATCATAATCATGTCATTTTAACTTAAGATAATAGCAGTGGTATTCTGGGAAAAGGAGGCAGGAACTTGGGGCCAGATGTAGGTAATCTCAATTTACCTATTCTTAAATACCGAATTTTACCGATTCGATATTGAAGAATAGGTAAATGGGATGTAGATAATTTTCCGCTAAAAATTACTGAATCGGTAAGATTCAGTAATTAAAAATCTGTATTTACCGATTCGGTATTTACAGAATCAGTGAATTCCTATGGGCCTGGAGGCCCATAGGAATGAATGGGAATTACCGATTCGGTAAATACCGAATCGGTAAATACCGAATCGGTAATAGGGAGAACCCTTTCAAGGGTGGCAGGGTGTCATATTGACACCCTGTTGCACCCCTGAATAGTGCATGGGTGCACATATGGCACACATACATGCCCTGAGGGCATGTATGTCTGCCACATGGCACTGAATAAAAAGCAAAAAAATGCTTTTTTAACGGTTTTTGTTATTTACCACCAACTTGTATTTGGTGGTAAATAACGAATCCTTACAGTTGAAAAGCACTCACTTGAGTGCTTCCTACATTTCAGATTCGGTAATTTACCGAATCGGTATTTAAGAATTCGGTAATTTACCGAATTCTTAAATACTGATTTGGTAAATTACCGAATCTGAAATGTAGCCACCTGCATCCCAAATGCCTAATACCGGTCGGTAACGGCTGAAATTTGGTAATTTCGGCCGTTACCGACCGGTATTAGGGTTCCTAGATCTGGCCCTTGGTTCCTAGTAGGGTGGTAACCTGTGATCAGGGGAGAAGGCTTAGATGGGCCAAAGTAGCCCCAGATACTTTTTTATAGATCTGTGTGAAAAAAGTATAGATAACATCACAACTTGCTCTGATCCTTTAAGTTCTAAGGATGCGGTTCTCAGAGCCTTTGAAGTCATCTTTAGTGAGATTGCCCGTTGTGAGAAGTTAGCCTGGCATATGATGTCCACTAGCTCTAGTGGGCACCTTGCACCAGTCTAATCGACCCTTATTGATAGTGGTTGTAAAGTCAACCTTATAGAAAGCTATCCTATTGGTAGCATGAACCAGCAGTCTTCAGGCAAAGACTTCAGTACGCAAGTTAAGCAAGTTGTTTTACCATATATAATCCCTTGTATACCAAATGAAAGGACAGCACACAAGGTATATAGCAAATATATATGTATTTAATCTAAATACAACCCCTCTGCTCTCTTTATGCACAGTATACGTTATGCCCTAGGGGCCTCACTAACCATATACTAAGAAAGTGGAATAAGTACCACATGAGAGTTAGAAAGCAGGCCTAGGGCCTGTAGAATCGCTGGGGCAACACTAAGCCACCAAAGGGTAAGAAGTAGGAGACCCATGGGAGTCGTGTGCAGTGTCTAAACACAGGCGCAGGCTCCTATTGACTTTTTATGGAGTTCGTAAAAGTTCCAAAGTTAGAAGTTAAGGACACCTCCGGATGGACTAGGACGGAACCCTTTTAGGCTTAGACACTAGGAGGGCCATTGCCTTCGAGACTACCAGAGTACTCGTGTTACAACACAAGTCACACAGTTAATACACAATAAGTTGCACAGTATACGTTATGCCCTAGGGGCCTCACTAACCATATACTAAGAAAGTGGTTTAAGTATCATGTGAGAGTTAGAAAGCAGGCCTAGAGCCTGTAGAATCGCTGGGGATACACTAAGCAACCAAAGGTTAAGAAGTAGGAGACCCACGGGAGTCGCGTGCAGTGTCTACACACAGGCGCAGGCTTCCATTGACTTTCTATGGAGTTCGTAAAAGTTCCAAAGTTAGAAGTTAAGGACACTTCCGGATGGGCTAGGGCGGAACCCTTTTAGACTTAGACACTAGGAAGGCCATTGCCTTCGAGACTTCCAGAGTACTCGTGTTACCTCACCCACGGAAGCCGGTGCATAGGTGTCTTTTGATGTCGGGTTTCGTCATCGTTTTCTATGGAGAGCTGCAAAGAAGTGCTGCAGGCGACCAGAGGAAAAGTGTCCTGGTGGATCCAAGGGTGGATTGATGATGTGAAGAACCTGAAAGCAAAGGGGACAGAGTCTTGGTCACTAGCCAGTAACCAGGAAGGAACCAGGCGATGTTGCGTGCTTGAAGGTGAAGAAGGTGAGTTTGTCTCGTCAGCCACGAGGTCCAGGAGGCATTGATGATGACCAGAAGCTGGATTCGAGCTGTCTCACAATGGATCTAGATGACTGCAGCATTGGTATACGGATTGGACCCAACAAGCCTTGGCAACCGCAACCCATGCAGGATGTCAAGATTTGTTCTGTTGCAGACCAGCAAAGTCTGTGGTGCTTCTCCTTTGAAGGGAAGCTGGGGCCAACCTGCAGCGACCAGGATCACAAGTTAGCAGCGACCAGGATCACAAGTTAGATTCAAGATGGCATCTTCAGGGGGCTCACTAGCCAACAGGCAAGGAACTGGGAAGATGCGTCAAGCACAAATGTGAAGGCGGGGACCACGGGACGCTCGCGGAGTGTGGGGGCCTGGGCTTTGGGTCAAATAATGCTCGGGCTGGGGCTTCTCAACCCTAATGCACAAGTTACTTAGGCTTCAGAAAAGGAGTGCAGGTAGCAAAATGCAGGATGTCCAAGATGTCCATTCCCACGTCTCTCTGGTCCGCCACGGGTCTCAGCTTTGCTGTGGATGTGGGTCGGGGTCAGAGAAGTCTGGAAGTCCCGTTCTTGAGTCTCAGAGTCTTCGGGTTACGGCGCTAGCCTTGAAACTGCAGACCAGCAAAGTTGCTGTTGGTGCCTGTTTGAACAGGGTGGTCACTCCTTGATCACAAGGGAGATGTCTTCCATATTCTAGTCAGAATAGAATGTCAAAGGTCCAAGAGTTCTATATCAAAGTTTCATTCCAGGATAATCTAAAGTCCTAGGGACACAGCTCCTGTACTTATACTAAGGATGGGGGTTGGATTACCTGCCTTGGTCCCTCCTATGGGTGGACCTGAGAAGGGGGTGGTTATACCCCTTTCCCTTTGTCCAGTTTCATGCCAGAGCTGGGGCTGGAGTGCCCCAGCAACTCGTTTGAACCGTGCTATGCATGGAGCACCTTTGTGCCCCAGGCAGTGTCTAGAAGCATTCACTGAATGCAGCCCTCCCTGCCCATATACACAAAACCCCTGTCGGGGGAGGTGCTGGCACCTCCCTGGACAGGAATCCTATTGTCCAGGCCGCCCTTGCTGGAGTTTCCCCCAGCAACAGGAGGTCAGACTTGTGTCTGTGGATAGCAGCATCCATTTTGTGATGCTGAAGCTCTGTTTAACTTTAACCGGGTAAAGCAGTAACACACATGTCTTTTCCCTCTAGAAGGGTTGAATGCTACCCCTGCCGCCAGAATTGGCAGGAGGGTAGTATTCCAAAGTGTTTGACACCTTACACGTCATGTTTTGATAAAGCCAAACCAAAGTTAGCATTAACCGCGAGGATTATAATGCACTTAAGAGTATATGGTATGTCTATATACCATGGAGATGGAGATGGTTCCAAAATCTGCAGAGGGGCTCATCTCATCCTACTACGCATGCGCCGGTGAGCAGTGTGGATTGAGACGCCGTCGGCTTTTGCTTTGTTCCCCTGAACCTCTATTACCTCTATTACCTCGCGTTGTTACTCATAGATCTTCGATACTACCACAGCGCCTATGTGGATCAACTATCTTCCACATTAGACGCAAATTAAAATGCTTGTCTTTTGGAAAGTTTAAACCTTTTACTTCCTTTCTGGAAAAGAATAGCAACCCGTTGAAAGTTGCAGCCTAATACTCGATTCTTCGGAGGAAGATACTTCATTAGCTCCAAAACTCTCATGATTCCGTATTGAAGTGTTTGGCGGTCCTTAGAAGTCGCAAACCAGTCACCTCCTATCTTCTAGTAAAAACCAGCGCTTGAAAGTTGATTCTGACATTTAAGAAAAGGGTAGCCGATCACGCTCCAGCGCCCAGTCACACAGGGTTTATTGGCACCATCACATGCATAAGCTTCCTATCGAGAGGAATCTATTGGCCCTGAAGAGAATCCCCGTCAATCCAAGTGGGATTCGAAACGCGTAGGCTCCATCCCAATGGTCTACTGTAGTAACTGGGGATTACACTAAAAAAAACCCAGCTCTAAGTGCTGTACATTACCGTTTAATAAGTGATTGCAATTACTTTTTTCCTTTGTAGACACACAGGAATGTACTTGTATAAATATTCAGTTTAAATATTTTTCAAAAATAAGTAGACCTTGGTACTTGTTCTCTCATTGTTTATTCATAATCTTTCCTGTATATGTTCTTAATTCTTATTGTTTCTCTACCATGTATGTGTGCTAATGGTTGTCTGTGATATGCCTGTATCTTTTTGATTGAATGAGTGAATGATTGAAGAATATCCTTATTCCTAACCCTGTGTCCATTGTAAATTTTATCTTTGTGATGTTATGAATTTAATGTTGCTTTCAAATTTTGCAAACATTATGAATAAAAAATACTATTAAGTAGTAACTCCCACTCCTGATTCATTGTTCAGTTGTTTGGTTGTGATTTGATCTTGGTAATCTACTTGTATCAGTATTGGCACCTCTTCTTTGTTGGTTAATTTCTTGGCTCAGCCTTACTGATTAGAGCCAGCCCCCTGTTGTTTTTCGCATCTCATGCTAGGGCACCCTCTCACATAAAACCAAGCACTCTGACTCCAGGATTGTCGAGGCCTACCATAGGAGTGACTTATAGGTGCATATGTGTCTATATATAAGGGAGATATAGGTATACTATATCTAAGTAAGGGGTGATTACACCACTTTACCCAGGCTGTGTGAACAGACCTGTGGTGTCAGTTTGGAAGGCAAACCAGGGGTGGCACAATACATGCTGCAGACCCTGGTAGGCCTAGGGTACAACTATGCCATGGGTACCTATGGTACACTATACAGGGGCTCACAAGAGTGACCCAGTAACCAATCTGGTATGTACCTAAAGCACATGTTATCAATGTAGAGAGAGAACAGCTGGGCTGTAGGTCTGATTAGCAGGCCCGCAGCCACACTAAAGTCGAAAAACCAGAGAATCAAAGCAAAAAGTGGGGGTGACCATAGAAAGCAGACCCTACTCTTCTACACCTGTGACTTAACAGTAAACATTAAACCGAGAGTCACATGTGGTCTGAGATTGTTTGACAGGAATTGTTCACATGCCCACCACTCCTTAGTTTTAGCCTTGAAAAAACAACCCTGTGATAGGGAATTGATAGCGAGGCTGAGGAAGCAGTATAAGACAGTATTTCATAGTCGGAAAACAGAGATCAAGGCACAGGCGTGGAATGCCCTAATATCCGCGGAGGTGTTAAGGGATAGCTCTAGATTCTGGTCTATTATCAACACCCTGTTCTTTTGCGGTGAGGATAATGAGTTCCAGGACTGAAACCGGTGGCTTTCCCATTTTGAGGCAACTTATGAGTCAAGGGGGGCATTGGATTGCATTCCTTGGTCTTCTTTTTGCAAAGCTATTGCCCCAATCGGGTTTGAAGTGGGGGAAATTGAGAAAGCCTTAAGAGATACTGCTAGTAATACAGCACCGGGTCCAGACTGAATTCCTGCCGACCTCAATAAAAGTAAACCACAATTCTGGGCAAAAATCTTTGCTAATGTTTTTAACACCTCAGGTTGGGTAGGGTTTCCAGCATCATGGTCGCAATGAATCATTAGTCCTATTTTTAAAAAGGGTCAGAGAGGGGATCCTCAGTGTTATAGACTGATATCCCTCAGTGACTCTTCTGTGAAGATTTTAGGAAAGGTCATTTTATCTAAAATTACTGAGTCGGAAAATGAGAGAGAGAGCTTGTCTAACCTACAATATGGGTTTAGACAAGGCAGAAGTACTATGGATCAGTGCCTGAATCTACATTTATTAATAAGTAAATATACCATGGCGAAAGAGGGCTGCTTGAGGATGGCATTCATGGACCTATCCTCCGCGTTTGACCTGGTTACAGGTCGAAGCTATGGAATATTTTGCTGGAAAAAGGTCTTGACCCTTGTTTAGTTTACTTCTTGGCCAATCTTCGTCAAGACCTTACAGCATTGGTTAGGATATCCCAGGCTAGTAAATATACTAGATCTTTTAAATCGAGCAGGGGCATCCGGCAGGGATGCATTTTGGCACCCCTGCTTTTTATTCTTTACATTAACTCCTTCCATGCTCTTGAAGAGCTCAGCTCGTCATGAGGCATGGTGCTCCTGTGCTGATGACGAGCTGAGCTCGTCATGAGCAGTAGAACGCTCCCACGCAGGGATAATTCCCCTGCTGTGCTGAGCATTCCACACAAACGGGTGTGGCCGTGATGAGCTCAGCTCGTCATGAGCACACAAGCACAGTGCCTCATGATGAGCTGAGCTCATCATGAGCATGGGGGTGCTGTGCGCGCCCCCCACCCCCCTGCACAGCGGGGGAATTACCCAGGCTGCAAAGGGTTTAATGATCTGGATAAATCACTGGTGGAGTCAGCCCTGGATATTCCGCATGTAGGAGACTGCCCAATCCCTGTTCTCCTATATGCGGACGACGCTTTACTTTTAGCGCGCACCGCAGTAGGCCTCCAGCGGCTCCTTGTTGCCCTTGGGGCCTATATGCACTCTCTGGACCTGATAGTGAATATTGGCAAGTTACATACTATGTCAACAGGTCACAGAGCTAGAAAAACGTAATCCTTTTACTGTAATGGAGTGGAAGTTTCTTCAGTGTCCTCTTTTACCGAACCTAGGGGTTTTATTTGATGATAGGTCATCTTGGGTCCTCAATAAATAGTTAAAAAAACACACTTACACAAACTTCTTTATCTCTTTTAGGGTTTGCACAGCGTTTGGAGGCCAGACCGATGGAGGCCATTCTAAAGGTATATAGAGCAAAGTGCCGGGCCATTGCGGCCTATGGATCCTCCATCTTGGGCTATAAAGAGCAGGCTGCAGTACAGATAGTCGAAAATACATTTTTGCGAAAACTTTTGTCTGTGTCAGGGGACACGGCATCACCGCGGCTGGAGCTCGCACAGGCACATAAGAAATGGGAGACAGACTACAATTCCCGGCAGCCTCGGCGTTGCGTCTGACGTCAGACGCACCGCCCCCACGTGACGCCGGAGCAGGATAAGGCAGGGCGGCGACAGAAGAGGCTGCCAATTATTCCTAACGGTCCGGTTTAGAAGCTGGCCTTATCTTTGAAGTATCCGGCCTGGTAATGGGTGCCAGTGGCACCGCTTGTTGTTATTTACTGTTGCTCTTCTTTGCGAAGCACTAGAGGCATTTTGGTAGTCCTCAGTGTCTCCTTTGGTGACATGCTGCTACTTCGTGGTGAGCTCATGCGAGGGGAAACGCTTCTTTCTTCCCTTACGTTGGCAAGCTCGTATTCCTTGTGAGTGGCACCAGAGTTCTTGATACTTTCACAGTGAGTTATCAGATATATATTTGGTCTTCCCTGTTGGCGAGCTAAGGAAAAAACGCTCTTGCAGGGAAGAAACTTGTTTCTGTTCATAGAGCTCTTGATATTGTTATCCACAGTGGCTGGTTTATTTCTGATACTTTCACAGCGTGTTATCATATATATGTATTTAGTCTTCCCTATTGGCGAGCTAGGAAATACGCTCTTACAGGGAAGAAACTTGTTTCTGTTCATTCTTGGATTTCATTGTGACCGATAGGAGAGTGACTTTCAACTCTTCCCTCAAGCTGCATTTTATTTACCACGGAAGGTTCCTGGATTGTGTTTTAATTGTGCCATATATGATTTACTGATCACTCATAGTGATCCTTATTCTTCCACATCCACAGGGTTGCATCAAGGCAGTAGTTCATTCTGAGCAGATGCCCTCCTCTCACTACATCAGGGTAGGTGTTTCATATTGAATTCAAAGGTATATGTTTCTATAGAGAATAGGGTATACAAATTTCCAGAATAATTTTTACAGTATCTTTTTTTCTTTGTATTTTAGGGTATATGGTAGGAGGAAATTGATTAAATGCTCAGCACACTTGTTAGCCAGCATTGTTTTCTTTTCTTACAGGTTAGTGGAAGTATGGGTAGAGATAAGGATGAAGTAATGGGGGAAGTAGTAGCAAAAGTGAGGTGGTAATTTGTTCCTTTGTATTCACAGGTCTCCCTCCCCGCTGTACCCATCCTTCCCTTCCCCCGCTTGACCATCCTATAGTCTGCGTGTACATTATAGCCAGACTTGGGACGGTCGAGAGGTGGACCCTCTAGAGCATCGATTCAATCCTGAGGATAAGTTCTGGCAACGGGACAGTCTGTACCACATTCTACCCCAAAATATGCTTTACATCAGGAATTGGGGCTAGGCTATGTTTCTGATATTTTGAGCACAGCTCCGTTGCTCTGTTGGCTCAAAACCTGGCTGAACCCTGATCTAACCCTGAACCATCTGATTTTGAGGGACTGCGTTAAGCTAGAGAAATCTTCTAAAATCAAGTGGCTTTCATATGTCAAAAGCATGTTATCTAAAATAGTCCGGACACAACTATTTGAGGCCCCCGAAAATATTCAGAAGGAGGATGAGTTGTGGGTGAAATTGAATTTTAAGAATCTTCTGATGCTGGAGCGAGAAGAACAGGAGTAAACCAAACCGTTAGTTAGGGCTCATTCCTTGTTAAAAACAACGATCTCTATGGAATCCTTTCTAATAATGGTGAACAAGCCTTACCCTTGCTGGATTCTAATTAGGCTCCGCTTTAATTTGATTCATCTCACTTTAGGGGATTTTCCGGGATGGTGCAAACCCGAGGACGCAGAGCCCTGTCACTGTGATAACTTTTCAACTCAGGATAATCTGCATTTTATGATGTTCTGTGACTTTTACTCTAATATACGCATGACGTTTTTGTTGCCTATCTTGAAAGGAAGGGTTTTTTTACAGGTTAGACCAGCACTAGTCTTTTTACAGTCATTGTGTAACCCAGGAGATATTTTTAACATTGCATATTTTCTTGTTGCTGCTGTGAGGTTAAAGAAAAAAAGAAATTTGATGATGAATTTTGCCTAATTAAGACACCTTAGGATTGTTGGAATTTGTTTTATCTATGAAAATTTGGATAGGATGTTTTAATTTGTGACATTGTGTTATACATTTTGTCTACATGTTTTGTAATATTGTCTGTGCATTTTGTTTGTTCTTTGTACTTTTATGATTTTAATTAATCAAATGAAGTGGATTGACTGACTGACTGGCGTATGCAGAACTAGGCAGGGATACTTTGGGGGAAGAGCTTTAAAACCTCAATCTACAGGCCAGTTCCGAAATGGACACTTCTAAGCAGATACCTACTTCTTCTAAAAAGAAGTGGTTTAATATAAAGGAAAACTCTAAAGACAAGAGATCTCAGTCCCATGGTAGGTCTCCTCCACAGGATCCCTCTGAAAAGAGGTACAACCTTAGGAATAGGGATAATATTAGGAAACCTGATAGATATCAGGATACTGATACACATTCCTCTAATTCCTTTCAGTGCTCGAAGAAAAGCTCCGAAAAAGAGGGAGAGTCAGAAAACAGAAAGGAGTGCACACAGTCCAGAGACAAGCAGCGGGCTCAAGTCTTTACTTCTAAAAGAGAAGATAAGCAAAATCCAAAACCTTGGTTTAAGAAAAAAAAGTTGCTAGTCTGAAAATAAGACATGCCCAGAATTCTGAGGACACAACTTCTGAATGGGGAACGGGCTCTGACTATGCTAGACAGTGTGCCAGAAGTAACAATAGCTCACCTGAACCTGAAGGAATTTCTGATGACAGCTGAGTTGAATGATTACATCATGGTGGAACGCCAGAGCCCAGGGTGAGCGTCCCACAGAAGTTATATGAAATAAGAGAGACAAGCCCAGGAAAGTAAAAGCTCTTTTTTTGAAGAACTTGTCATCTGGTTATGACATCCTGTTAGCAGAACAAGATTGGCCACCTGCATTCGTAATGGAGTGCCCCAGTGGAGAAAGTATAATTTTTCCTGCATTTTCCAACCACGTTCTCGTTCACCTTAGACATACATATGCACAGGTGGGGCAATAGCCCAAGCTCCGACATTGTACAAAAATCCCAGGAAAGTAAAAGCTCTTTTTTGGAAGAACTTGTCATCTGGTTATGACATCCTGTTAGCAGAACAAGATTGGCCACCTGCATTCCTAATGGAGTGCCCCAGTGGAGAAAGTATAATTTTTCCTGCATTATCCAACCACGTTCTCGTTCACCTTAAACACACATATGCACAGGTGGGGCAGTAGCCCAAGCTCCAACAATGTACAAAAATCCCAGGAAAGTAAAAGCTCTTTTTTGGAAGAACTTGTCATCTGGTTATGACATCCTGTTAGCAGAACAAGATTGGCCACCTGCATTCGTAATGGAGTGCCCCAGGGGAGAAAGTATAATTTTTCCTGCATTTTCCAACCACGTTCCCGTTCACCTTAAACATACATATGCACAGGAGCGGGCAGTAGCCCAAGCTCCGACATTGTACAAAAATCCCTCAGGGTGGGATGAGAACTTATCCTAACATGTAATTCCGTTAAAAGTTTCACCTAATGCTCAGAGGCAATATCCAATAAAGCAAGAAGCTGAAAAGCAGGTCAGAGAGATCTTAGATCGACTTGAATACCGGGGATTTATTGAAAAATGTACCTCTCCAATGAACAACCCTTTGTTTCCAGTCTCTAAACCTGGCAATACATATTATCTAGTTTTAGATTACAGACATTTAAACTCATACACAAAGACATTTGCTGTCCAAAATGCACATAGTGCTGCTTTAATGAATAACATTGTGCGCAAAAAATACAAAACCACACTTGATATCTCAAATGGTTTTTTCTGCCAAAATATAGCGCCTGTTAGAATCCCAACAACAATTTTGTCAACTAGCACAAGGGTATAAGAATAGCCCAGTGTATTTTTAGCAAGAGTAACAAAGTTACTTCAAAAATTTGATGAAGAATCGTTGTCCTATGTGGTTGATATTTATCTGACAGATGACGGCTTGGAGAGGCACTTGACCAGGGTAAGCACCATTATTATGGGATTTGCCTGAGAGGGCTATGAATTTAACTTTCAAAAATCAAAAATAGCCCTTCTCACTGTCCTATTTTTGGGATATGAGCTGTCAATTGAAGGCAAAAGGCAGCTAACTTTTTAGAAAGGTGTGCGCTGCTCCAGCCTCCAAAATCATAAAAGAATGTACAATCAATATTAGGATTCCTAAATTTTGGCAGGACATACATTTTAGATTACGCACAAAGGGTAAAACCTTTCTATGACTTAATAAAACCTGACTTTTCATCCAGAGATTGGACACAAGAACATGCTAATATTCTTTGTTTACTCCATAAAGACATGATTGCTTCCTAACACCTACAAACACGGGTAAACTTATGCCACTTAGTGATCCGAATAATTGCTGGTAAATGCGGGTACACTTATTTGACCTTTAATGAAGGAGAAACTGTACCAATCACTTCCAAACAACACCTGTACACAAATGCAGAAGGGCGTTTCACTTCAACAGAAAAAATACTGACAGCCGTTCAGACAGCTGTGGCAAAAGAAGGAGCACTGGCCCAGGGAAAACGTATTATTGTCGTAATTCCAGTACCAGCTTCCGAAGCAGTTACAAATGCCAGCATCCCAAATGCGAAAGCGTTACATCCAAGATGGAAACAATGGGCTAATTCTCTTACTGCAACAGATGTTGAATACAGGTTAGATTCAAGTTTGAAACACAAGCATTCCTGCAATATGAACAAGAATATCCTCTACATAATGAAATTGTGCCTCTAGAACAATATAAATATAATATTAATACTGACGGATCTGTACAACCGGCCATAGGAAGTAAGCAGCAATATTTTTCAGCATGTGCTATCATTAAAGACCACATGCGTGATGGCAAGTTCCATCCTAGTTGCACAAAAACGCAATCTCTAGGAGACTGCACGGCTCAGTTGGCAGAATTGAAAGCACTAATACTGGCACTTGTAAATAGGGATCACGAATTCAACACATCAATCGTGTGTGATTATTTTTACTATGCACAGTCGTACAATGAGTACTTACAGCATTATTTTATTTTAAGATTTATAGAGCGTGTAGCTGCCACAGCGACGAGGTGTCCCAGCGCTATCAGACACCCAAGAACCAGAACCATGTAGTAGCTGGTGGTCGGTACATTACTTGCAAGTTTTTAAGGTTTTGCGAAATGCCAGATGATTCGACATTACTCTCATCAAGAAGGGTAGGGAGTACCAGAGTTTAGGAGACAGGTAGCCAAAAGAACGACCGCCGGCCCTCGCTCTCCGGATCTGTGGGACACGGACTAAGGCAAGATCAGCGGAGCGAAGCATGCAGCCTGGCTCGTAGTACTCCAGCAGATAGAATAGCCCTGATGGGGCCTGTCGTGCCAGGATCTAATGGGAGTAACACAGTGCCTTAAACTCGATCCGCCGTCCAACTGGCAGCCAATGGAGTCTAGGAAGCACATGGGCAACTGAGTGCGATCTAGGCAGTGCGACCAAAAGCCGAGCCGCCGCATTATGGGCCCTCTGAAGACGTTGAATACTCGCATTGTTAGCGCCCAGGTAGAGACAGTTGGCATAATCCAGTCTGGACACAACAGATGCCTGGATAATAGTCTGTCGCACTTTAGGGGGAAAGAACCCAAGCAAAGGTCTAAGGCCACGTAAAAGTCCAAAACATGTCCCTGCGATGGACTTTGACTGTTTATCAAAAAACAGATTACTGTCAAACCATACGACCAGATTTTATACTGCCTCTTTGGGGAGAGGGGCGGGCTTAAGGTGAACCGGCGAGCACTGGTTGGACCACAGCTCGCGATCCCTGCCAAAGAAGAGAATCTCGGACTTGCTGACATTCAGCTGTAAATAGTTAGCCGCCATCCAGTCTGAGATTGCCAAGAGGTCATCCTTAAACGTAATCAGGTTATTGTCACACCTCTTCGAGAAGGAGAACACCAGTTGGGTGTCGTCCGTGTAGAACACCAGTGACAGCCCCCTGCTCCTGGCCACTTCAGCCAGAGCATTGACATAAAGGTTGAACAACAAGGGACTCAAAACGGAGCCCTGCGATACTCCCCGATGTAAAGCAGCCTCCTGAGAGTGGTATGGAGGAACTAAGACCTGGAAGGACCTGTCCTCAAGAAAGGACCGAAACCAGGCCAGTGTCAGGTCCCTCAGTCCTACCTGCTTGAGACGGTTCAAGAGGATCTCATGGGAGACCGTATCAAAGGCGGCACTGAGGTCCAGGAGAAACAGTGCCGCAGAGCCCCCATTGGGAGCAAAGCAGGTTTAAAGATGCAAAAGTAGGCACAATTAAGCACAAAATTGTATGGGAACAGGTAGCAGAATTGAAAGCCGCGCTACCAAGGACTCATGTGTTCCATACACTGAGTAATCAATGTGATGGCGTTCACGTTGAAGGGAATTCATTGGCTGATGAAGAGGCAAAGGGGGCTGTTCACACGGCTGCCGTAGCTGCACTGACTCATTCAAAAACGAGAATAGACGGAGATATTATGGTAGCTGTCATCGCATCACGCAAACGCAGCACAGCAGTACCTAAACAATTTCCACACAAAGACTCCTACAAGTTAGATGCACAAAACATTCCATATGCTCAGATTCCTGGAGTGGGGGATAGAGTAATCCCAAATATGGATCATAGGCAAGGTTTGAGACTTGAAGCACACAAGGGTTTGGGCTCTGTGTACCAGGGTATGCTCAGACGTGAGTCCCTTGCTCACTTTGCCACTGGATTCAAGCAAGCCGGGCAAAAGACGGCTGGAATGCCAGAAACCGGTCCTCGGAAGCTTGTTTCCAGTCCAGGGAAGACATGGCTTGGCAGTTCGGGCTGGACTGTTCCCATGAGGCACAGGGTCAGACTGATTTGCATATAGCCATGTCTTAACTGGGGTGACAGAGTGGGCTAAAGAACGGTGATGGATTAAACCCAGATCTTTTGACTGGGTGTGAGTGTTTGATTGATTCAGATGCTCCATCCATCACCACCCCCTTTTGTACCACTTTTGGCCGCCATAAGTGTGGCAGGGTATGTTCGGATGTGAGTCCCTTGCTCACTTTGCCACTGGATTCAAGCAAGCCGGGCTGAAGACGGCTGGAATGCCAGAAACCGGTCCTCGGAAGCTTGTTTCCGGTCCAGGGAAGACATGGCTTGGCAGTTCGGGCTGGACTGTTCCCATGAGGCACAGGGTCAGACTGATTAGCATATAGCCATGTCTGAACTGGGGTGGCAGATTGGGCTAAAGAACGGTGATGGATAAAACCCAGATCTTTTGACTGGGTGTGAGTGTTTGATTGATTCAGATGCTCCATCCATCACCACCTCCTTTTGTACCGCTTTTGGCCGCCATAAGTGTGGCAGGGTATGCTCAGACGTGAGTCCCTTGCTCACTTTGCCACTGGATTCAAGCAAGCCGGGCTGAAGATGGCTGGAATGCCAGAAACCGGTCCTCGGAAGCTTGTTTCCGGTCCAGGGAAGACATGGCTTGGCAGTTCGGGCTGGACTGTTCCCATGAGGCACAGGGTCAGACTGATTTGCATATAGCCATGTCTGAACTGGGGTGGCAGAGTGGGCTAAAGAACGGTGATGGATTAAATCTAGATCTTTTGACTGTGTGTGAGTGTTTGATTGATTCAGATGCTCTGTCCATCACCACCCCCTTTTGTACCACCCCCTTTTGTACCGCTTTTGGCCGCCATAAGTGTGGCAGGGTATGCTCAGACGTGAGTCCCTTGCTCACTTTGCCACTGGATTCAAGCAAGCCCGGCTGAAGATGGCTGTAATGCCAGAAACCGGTCCTCGGAAGCTTGTTTCCGGTCCAGGGAAGACATGGCTTGGCAGTTCGGGCTGAACTGTTCCCATGTGGCATAGGGTCAGACTGATTTGCATATAACCATGTCTGAACTGGGGTGGCAGATTGGGCTAAAGAACGGTGATGGATAAAACCCAGATCTTTTGACTGGGTGTGAGTGTTTGATTGATTCAGATGCTCCATCCATCACCACCCCCTTTTGTACCGCTTTTGGCAGCCATAAGTGTGGCAGGGTATGCTCAGACGTGAATCCCTTGCTCACTTTGCCACTGGATTCAAGCAAGCCGGGCTGAAGATGGCTGGAATGCCAGAAACCGGTCCTCGGAAGCTTGTTTCCGGTCCAGGGAAGACATGGCTTGGCAGTTCGGGCTGAACTGTTCCCATGTGGCATAGGGTCAGACTGATTTGCATATAACCATGTCTGAACTGGGGTGGCAGAGTGGGCTAAAGAACGGTGATGGATTAAACACAGATCTTTTGACTGGGTGTGAGTGTTTGATTGATTCAGATGCTCCGTCCATCACCACCCCCTTTTGTACCGCTTTTGGCCACCATTAGTGTGGCAGGGTATGCTCAGATGTGAGTCCCTTGCTCACTTTGCCACTGGATTCAAGCAAGCCGGGCTGAAGACGGCTGGAATGCCAGAAACCGGTCCTCGGAAGCTTGTTTCCGGTCCAGGGAAGACATGGCTTGGCAGTTCGGGCTGGACTGTTCCCATGAGGCACAGGGTCAGATTGATTTGCATATAGCCATGTCTGAACTGGTGTGGCAGAGTGGGCTAAAGAATGGTGATGGATTAAATCCAGATCTTTTGACTGGGTGTGAGTGTTTGATTGATTCAGATGCTAGGTCCATCACCACCCCCGTTTGTACGTCTTTGGGGAGAGGGGCGGGCTTAAGGTGAACCGGCCAGCACTGGTTGGACCACAGCTCGCGATTCCTGCCAAAGAAGAGAATCTCAGACTTGCTGGCGTTCAGCTGTAAATAGTTAGCCGCCATCCAGTCCGAGATTGCCAAGAGGTCATCCTTAAACGTAATCAGGTTATTGTCACACCTCTTCGAGAAGGAGAACACCAGTTGGGTGTCGTCCGTGTAGGACACCAGTGACAGCCTCCTGCTCCTGGCCACTTCAGCCAGAGGTCTGGCATAAAGGTTGAACAACAAGGGACTCAAAACGGAGCCCTGCGATACTCCCCGATGTAAAGCAGCCTCCTGAGAGTGGTATGGAGGAACTGAGACCTGGAAGGACCTGTCCTCAAGAAAGGACCGAAACCAGGCCAGTGTCAGGTCCCTCAGTCCTACCTCCTTGAGACGGTTCAAGAGGATCTCATGGGAGACCGTATCAAAGGCAGCACTGAGGTCCAGGAGAACCAGTGCTGCAGAGCCCCCATTGGGAGCAAAACAGGTTTAAAGATGCAAAAGGAGGCACAATTAAGCACAAAATTGCATGGGAGCAGGTAGCAGAATTGAATGCCGCGCTACCAAGGACTCATGTGCTCCATACACTGATTAATCAATGTGATGGCGTTCACATTGAAGGGAATTAATTGGCTGATGAAGAGGCAAAGGGGGCTGTTCGCACGGCTGCCGTAGCTGCACTGACTCATTCAAAAACGAGAATAGACGGAGATATTATTGTAGCTGTCATCGCATCACGCAAACGCAGCACAGCAGTACCTAAACAATTTCCACTCAGAGACTCCTACAAGTTAGATGCACAAAACATTCCATATGCTCAGATTCCTGGAGTGGGGGATAGAGTGATCCCAAATATGGATCATAGGCAAGGTTTGATACTTGAAGCACACAAGGGTTTGGGCTCTGCGTACATAGGTGTTACAGCAACTACTTCTTTACTGAAACCGCGCTATTGGTGGCCAGGGTTAACTAAGCAAACTAAAGACTATGTCTTGAAATGCAACATCTGGCAGCAGATGAAAGGCTCCACCGTTGCATGCCCGGCACAGAAACCATTACTAAAATCTGACAAACCTCAATCATGTGTGTACTTGGACCACTGTGGCGCATTACAAACGGATGGGCTTACAGATATATCATGGTTGCATTGGCTGATGCTCGAACTGTTATAAAAGATTTGTGAGTCTTTATCAGCACATACGCAGTTAGCAAGTTACATTCTGACTGCAGCCCTGCGTTTAGCCCTTGGGCTTACAAAGAGGCCCTGGAAGGATTGGGCATAGCATTGCGGTTCTCATCTCCGTACCATCCTGAGGGAAATTTGGTTGTGGAGAGAAAAAAACGGGACTTAAAGCAATCTTTAACAGCTAGGGTATTAGGCCAGGCCGGTAGTTTAGTTCACACACCTTTATGGGGTACAGCAGGCATTAAACAACCAACCAAGAAGCTCTCTAGAGGGTGTCACTCCAAATGAAGTCCTCTTTGGGGCACAAATGTGGGTACCTGATATTGATTGTGAAGGCACAATGGCGGATGAAAAACCATTTGATATCTATGATCGTTTGGCTGATTTACAGGATCTAAATTAATCCAGGACAAAGCAATGCCCATCTAAAGCAGACTGCCACTAAGGAAGTCAAGATAGTCACAGCAAGACCTGTCTGGATCCCAAAAGTCGAGGATCTGGTCAGAGAGAAAATTGCAGACAAAAAGGACTTTGGACCCTCTTACAGTAAACCTTTACCAGTCCTTGCAGTACACAGAGTAAGAACTGTGCTGCTCACGCCTATTGCCGGAAAAAAGGAGAAAAGATTTGTCTCAATCAACTTAATCAAACCACACTATGTGGCTGATACTAAACAGTAGGCCAAGTGGACTCCGCTGTAGAAAACGCCCTCCTCTAGCTACAATCCAAGAAGTTCAAACAGAAAGTCTCATTACGTTTGAAGAGCCACCTGTAAGGAATGAAGGACTAAGTAACAATGCTATGGAACTTGTTCCACTTGAACCAGACATTCAAAATCAACAGGAAAATCTGAATAATTCACAATTTGCCATTAGACCAAATACAGACCTCTACTTCAACATGCCTCATCGAGAGGAAAATAACATTTCAACTAATCCCGATGCAATTCCTACAATTGATCGAAGAGCTTCTGGCTATTTCATTAAGTTTGATAAGTTTTCTCTGAATCCAAGTGAGCCGGAAACGGCGCCAGCCAAAACACCATTCAAGCAAGAATTAAAGAACTTTTTTCTCTTTCTTCATAAGACATACCTGGTATCACCTTGGATTGAACTCTGGGTAATTTTTGGGGTATTGTTTTTCTCTTTTTTGGCTAGGCTTAGTATTGACTTTTAGTATGCTTATCAATGGACACTATCTACAAGAAGGTTCCACAACCCAATAGGTCAACATCCTACTGAAGCCACATCCAACATCACTTTGTGACCAAAGAGACTTATCATCAGCGAACATTACAGCTGTTCCTAAACCCAATGGTATAGTATGGGACAAGGTGTATTTCAACAATTTCGACCCGACCGAACTTTTAAAAATTAATCATGTATTTAAAATCTCATTAAGTGATTTCAATACCTCAAGTACATTTTCTGATGATTGGGACACTGAGACAGTAAATAACATGTTGTCTGATTTAGAGAAAACTGCTGCATTTTCTAATAATGAATTGTTAGAGGGTTCTTCAGACTATGACAAATTGTACTGTTACCAACATTATGATCATCATTTCCTGCACAAATCCATTTCGGCTAGGAATGTTTTTGAGTACCATCAGTGGGAACATTGCCCAACACCACTGCAAAGTAGTTCACAAATGTGTGCACCGAAATTTGCATACTTTTCAGGGTTTCACACCACAGACCCAGCCTCATTTTATTATAAGGTTGTACCAATATCAGCACTGAAAATGATGTTAACAAACACTGAACAGATTTACTCTGCTTCCTTTTTGGCCCAATTGTCTGAACAGGGTTTCAACCTATGGAAAGACAAAATTGACTCAAAATCGATTTGGTGTTCAAGGGACCGACAAGTCCAGGGTACAGAGACACAATTTACAGCATGCCTCATTCCACAGCAGATGATCTTTTTAAATGATTCTGTGCAACAGACATCCTGTCTTAGAATAGCCAAGATAAAGGGCCTGAACACTCCAAAGCTTCCTACATCAACACAGGGGTGGCAGCATTCTTCTACAAAGAAAGGGGCAACAGTTGATGTCATAGTAAAGTACAATAGATCAGACCCAAATTGGAAGGAGTGGGTGATTTGGCCCTTAGACACAAACAAATACCATAAACGGTTCCTGCACATCACCAAGGGACTCAGTATGCATAGGCCAGAGCCACGATATGTACAGAGAGAACTTCCAGGGGTAGTGACACCTCTAATGTTGGGAAGTTTTGCCTAGATTGGCTAGAAACCTCAACACTTGCAGAAGTGAAACAACACTTATCTTTACTCTCACAAGACATGGATCTTAGGGACTTTTTACTAGGACCTAGAAAACAACGTCAAAAGAATTTCTTATATGCAGTCATTTATGCTTCCATATAATGAAATTTGGAAGATTAATAAGAAGCTGCAGAGAGAATACAGGAAATAGACCGTATAAACTTAGAAAAAACGTTAGCTGTAGTGGATAATGGGTTTACAACTTTGACCTCCAGAGTATATTCATTGGGCAACATTGTATCTTCTGTTATTGACATACTGGAACAGGATTTAGCCATATTACAACAATGCCAATCACAGTTACGTTCTATTATGTTATTGAGCTGGATGCTGCAATCTTTGCATGCAGGCTTTGTACCTTGGCGTTTATAAACAGTACGTCTCTGTTTTCAGAATACAATCTAACTGATACACAGAGAGAAATGGCACAGAGGGGAGCAAAATATACAGTGCTGCAAATTGGAAAACTGGACAGGCTACCATTCACAGTGGCTGAATTACCATCCATTGAGTGGCTAATCAACGGCCAAATTGCTCTCCCGGTCACTACCTTTCAGTTTCAGTATTGCCTTGTGCAAAGACAGGCAGGCAAATATGAAAAGTTGGATAAAGAATACATTAGGAAATCCTGGGATTTACCATATAGATTTCGATGCCAGCGTGGGGCTCGAGAAGTGTTTCTTAGTGGTACCAACTTCAAGAATGCTTTAGGCGGTTCTCTCATGTGCCAAGATATTGTTTTGCACGGGGCCTGTAATGGTTCAGTCTCAAATCTGTCTTGCCACATGAAAGGAACTCCAGCTGCCGTGATTATTTCAGCGTTTGAGTTACTTTTGAATGGGAGTTACTTGATGCTGAGCGATCAAGGTTGTTGTGGGATGCTCCTGGGGATTGCCTATCTGGTCACCGTGAACACCAGGGTTACTTGCTAAATGCATGTTTTGTGTCGTCTGACAAATACAGTCAGGGAGGCGCCAGTATGGCCTTCACTGAATGTTTCTTTTATATAGTTTGATGCTTTGAGCAGAATGAAAGTCATGCTTTTACAGCAAACCTTTTCATTAACCTCTGCTCGAGAAACCTTTGAACTTCAAGTTGCAAGGACCTCGACAGAGATACAGGCTCTAATATGTACTAACTGGCCCCGAAATATCATAGAAATGATGCGTCGTATTGCAAATATGTCCGATACGAGCGGTGTTTTTCACCTATTTAAGACCATGGGGTCAGGATTGCTTAACACCTTCCAGACCATCCTTGGAGATATTCCTAACTTTATACCTCCGTATTTGGAAGCATTTTCGGGGTCTACCTCTGATCCTGATTGCTATTGCTGGAATCCTGATTGTCGCTTACCTGCTACGCAATTGATGGACCATCCGCCAGCGAGATTGCAAAAGCTCTCCTGGAAGGATATTACAGTGAGCGCATGGTACAACATCTGGGTGCACCTCGCCTTCAAGAACTAAGTGTTTCTTGGTTCCTGTCATTCAGACCAGTCTTCGAAGACTGCATCATACCTGTTTTCTGATGCCTGTTTTGCGGAGGAGAATGCAAGTTGGACATCTGTCCGGTACTTCTAACTGAGACGCCAACAGACTTATACTCAAGGCTGGAACCACTGCGGTCCCATGTTCATTTCTTTCCTCAGTGTATTCCCATCTTAACACATGCATTCATCAAGCATCCGCAGGTGCCCTTAACTGAGTTGGATGTCAGCTCCACCCTTGACACCGAGGTATCGACTACTGCACTGGCTGCCTCTCCAACATCTGTTGGCAGCACTGAGTTTCATTGATGCACTGTTGACGTTGCTATGATAAGTATAACAATGTTTGTCCCCAACGGCAGCAGGCAGCGACAATATTATGTCTCCAAGCCAGAACATATAATCTGAATCTTGCTCACCATGTGCTGGGAATGAAGTCAGTTTTTTCTTTCCCCTTTTTCTCAAAAGAACTTTTTTTCAAAGTGACACTTTAGATAACAAAGAATGGCCTTTAAGTACGCTTGCAGTAGTTCAACTTGTGTGATCGAATTCATTTAGAACTGTGATTTGCGGAACTTTACTACAATGTCATACTTTCAAAAGAACATTTTTCCTTGTTTTTAAAACTGTTCTTAAATGATTTTTAACGTTTTTAGAAACATTTTAAATGACTGCTTGATAATTTTATGCACTGACACCGTTGTAAATGTGTATCTCAAATGTGTATTGTTATTGTTACCTATTAGGTGGAGTGGGTGTTATATTTCATATGGGTACCCTGATATAGGTCCAGGAAACATTGTACACTTTCACTACATCATCTCCCCGTCATTTCATATTAACAGGTCTTATAATAACATAACTCCAAATAAGAACAGAATGCCTTGTATTGACATAACGCCTTATAAGGACTGCAGCCTTTTATGGACTAATTCTTTCACCTAGTTCCATGCCTAGGGTAGGTATTTCCCAATCGATATTGCTAAGACGTCATCCTTAGCACATATGATAAATTATGAATACACTCTCCAGGAGGTACACTTCACCTTTCCCATTGATGCACAAGGTTTAATCCCCGTCATCCTCATACTGAACAAAAGGGAACACACGCACATAGACTGTATAAATACAGCACCTCTTGCTATCAGGAGGCAGGAGGGAACAGAGACTTCAAGTCAGACACACTGACCAGAGACGCTGCGGCACTGACATGCAATCGCTCCAGCTGACAGTGGTCTGACTATCCCTGGCAGAGTGTCCAGGATGGAGTCCCACACTCTCACTATTCAGGTACGGTGGTTTGATTAAATCCTAGCGGGATTCTTGGCTCTTAGATTCTTTGCTCCTAGACTCTTAGTCTTAGGCCCTTTTCACACCTACTCACATGCTAGGTAGATTTAGCTACTTCTAGACCGGCATATTAGGAGTACACACTTTATGTTAATGCATTTTATATTCATGTATGTGTTCATGCCTATTGCAAAATGGTAGAACAATATATTCATTTTTATTCACTGTACTGCTGGTTCTTAATCTCTGCTACTGTGTCACAGTTGTAGCAGCACATTTGTTTTACATGAGAAGAACAACGGTACCATAAATTCTTATTGTAAACATGCCAGACTGTTTCTTCTGTGTATCTGTCTGAGAGCAAAACAAGAAAGCTCGAGTGACTGGGTGAAAAATAGTACATTGGTTACACAAGTCTGAGAAATCAGGATTAATTGTGTTTTGAGGTTGCCAAAAACGAATCTCTCTGACAATAGGAGATACTAGTGGTACTACGAGCTAGCTAATGCAAAATGTAGGCTAACTGCCTCAGGAGTACTGCAGTACCAAAAATAAATAAAAAATAAAAATACACTCTGGTACCCTATATTTAACTACTATAGTGTACTTCAGAGTATTTCCTATTTTTAACATATTTACATTATCACAGAAAAGTGTACGAAGTTTGGTGAAAATACCTACAAATTACTGCATAACTTAAAAGCTTTTTAAAAAATGCCTAGTTCTCCCAAAACTGCTGTAAAATTATTTAGACCATTATAAAAACCTGTCTCTACCTATTACTTACCCAAATCAAAAACTTAACCGAGGACACAGTGTAACTCAGAATGCAGCCAAAATATTCTGAAAACACCATAGCTGCGTTTTACGCTTGGTAAACACAGCCCTTAGCTAATCACATTGTGCCTTATCATACGCATGTACCAAGGCATACCAGAAACTTATCATGGTAGACTGCAGCACAATATGTAAATACGTTTTTCAGAAATTCTAACTTTAACACAACTTATACGATTCACACATACCAAAAATGACCATTTACACCAAATATTCTATTTTCCTGCCACATTACATCTACATTTGCTGACACACTTTCATGCTGCATCTGTTTCAATTGCCACACTCCACTATACTCCACTGTGCACTAATGAATTGTATGACACTTTACTCTACCCCACTCCACTGTACACTAATCCATTGTATGCCACTCTACTCTACCCCACTCCACACTTTGCCACTCCATTATACACTAGTACACAGCACACTATTGTATTCTATGCCACTCCACTCTATGGCACACCATTGTACTCCGCTCCAATGTACGCTACTTCACTGTACACTATTTCAGTCTATGCTACTATTGTGTATGCTATTCCATTATATGCCACTCCACTGTATGCTATTCCACTGTATGCAACTCCACTCTACAACCTAACACACTACGTTGTTTCACTCTATGCCACTCCACTGTTTGCCACTTTAGTGTACACCACTGCACTGTACTCCATTCCTCAGCACGCCACTGAACTTTACATCACGCCACAAAATGCCACTCCACTTTATGACAATGCACTGTACTCTAGTACACTGTACATCACTCCTTTTTAAAGTACTACACTCTATGCCATTTCACACTGCGCCAATTCATTGTAATGTACTACATGCTATTTCACTGTACAGCACTCCACTCTACGCCACTCTACTCTACGTCACTCTACCATGCACTATTACACTGAACGCTACTCGATTCCACAACACTACACTCTATGCCAATCCACTGAATGCTATTACACTGTACACCACTACAGTCTACTCAACTACACTCTACCCTGTTCCACTTTCCAACACTCCACTCTCTGGTATTCCACTCTACAATTCTCCCCTCTACACCACTCTACTCTATGTCACTCCACTCCATGCTATTCCACTGTGCCCGCTACAATGTACCTACCTCCACTCTATGCCACTCTACTCTGTGCTAACCGATGTTCCACTCTATGCCTCTTAACTGTAGTGCTAGAGGCACTGCAATGTTTTGAAACCACATGACGACCTTTGACTACCATTATTTCAATAAACTTTCGTGTTTTATTTTACCCTAGACCTCTGAGGCAGAAGCTAGTGCTTTGAAACGCGTCAGGTTGGCAGTAAAGATATTTATCATTGGAGCAGCTTTGCGTGGTCCTGTCCTTTAAACTCAGTACTGATGGGGATACTTGTGGCGGAGGAACTGGCTGGTGCAACTTGAAGTGAGTGCGCCCCAATAAGCTTGGACAATTGTTGATTCATATATTCACATACATATTACCTACTGGCGGTCACCAGTAGGTAGTTATAGTTAGGACCTATTATGCATAGGAAATCTGCAACATTTTATTCCCAATAACTTTGGTGCCGATTGATGAATCTTTGCGAAATTTTTCAAACTTTTAGCCAGCTCTGGGCCGCTCCTATCCGGAAAGTTTTGGGGTAATTGGTAAGTGGGGGCCGAGAAAACGTGTTTACCCCATGCAATTCCCCATAGGACCTTTAGCCACAGCTACAGCTCGAATGGCCGAATGGAATTATGCCAAATTTGGCAAAGTGGTAGTCCTCAGTTCCGACTTGTGCCTTTTGCTTATATGGTGCCAATCTGTTCAGTAGTTCCTTAGAAAATTACAGTTAAAGACATTTATATATCTATGGGCGCATTGGATCCGCGGAATGTCTGAGGATTGTCATCGTACCATAAGAACCCTTCCAATCACACACTGAATGCTAATTGGCTGTCAAGTGGTTGTCAACATTTGAAACCAGGAACTGTTGGCAGACATTTTGTGCCTCTGTAGAAGCGAGGCTGAGGAAGTCAGTAGAATATGTGTGCAAAAAGGAGAAAGGGGGCAGGGTAGAAATAATTTTGCCCTCGAGACCTGCTTAGGGGGTCCCAAAAGGACCGCCAGGGCACACATTCTTTTTTTAAAAACCCGGCAGGTGCGTGTAGGGTGCGCCGACTGTGCCATAAAATAAATAAAATAAAACAGAGGGTTTTTTTTAATAATTAGTCCCCGGGGGGTTAAATACTGGGCGCAAAATTATTAAATTTTATGTGGGGCCCAGAGGGCCCCCCCAGCCTTGGGGATCGTCACCCCTTGGAGCTTTAAAGAAAAAAATGCTGGGGGAGGGGTCGAAGGTCCTCAAAGATGCGGGAACCATCACCCCCGGGGCTTTATATATTGTGGGAGGGGGACTGCATGGCCCCCCTCTTGGAGCACTCCTGGCCCGTTACCCCCAGGGGCTACAAAAAAAATGGTTGGGGGTAAGGTATCCAAAGCCAAGGGAACCAGCACTCCCCATGGCTTTATGTATTGTGGGAGGGGCGGTTCCTGCAGTGTCCCGGGGTGTCCATCCCACCCTCCCATAGCAAGGAAATCTGTTCTCCTGCTCAAAATATAAATCAGATTGCTTTTCCATATTGGGAGCTGCATGTTAGTAGCTTGCCATGTGGAAAAATAATGCTGGCTCCCAAACGTGTAGAAGGTGTGCAGCAAAGGGGCTGGAGTCATGCACCCTACAGATTATGAGTCGTGCATCCAGCGCGTGCCCACCAGGGGGCCACACTGAGCGCTGCTCTGGGTGCGCAACATTTATTTTCCTGTAAAAATAGCCCCTATAAGTAATTTCTAATATACCCGGGGACCGTATCCCCGGGTCTTATAAAAAATGTTGGGGATCGTGGGGGGAGCCACAATGTCTCCATGGTCCCGCCAGCTCCCCGCATTACTTTTAAGATGGGAAAAGTGACGCAAAAGTGGTGCAAGGGTGTTGTAAATCTGATTTGGATTTTGAAAGAGAGAGCAGGGTGCATCTGTAGGGTAAGTGCAGGTTAGTGTAGGGGTAACAATTACTATTCTAACTCCAGGAGGGTGCATCTGTAGGGTATGTGTTGGATAGTGTATGAGTAACAATTGCTATTGCAAATCCAGGGGGTTGCATCTGAGGGGTATTTGCTGGATACTGTATGAGTAACAATTACTATGAAAAAGGAAGGAGTTAAAAGAGAAGGAGACATGCACTTTCACGGTGAACCTGGAAGAAGGTAAAGTGACGAGAGATGATTTCCGACGAAAGCCTGGTTAATCATTAAATGGGGTCTGGCATATAAGTGCATACTTATTCTCCAAGAAGCCTTTTGGCGTCTTTCGAAAGCAAGCCATCTTTAATAATTGCCTGTCACTGCGTGTACTTGCAAGGTCATCTGATTTGCTTGTATGTTAAAAACAGAAACTTTCTACACCTCTTTTTCATTGGTTGTGAAGCATTGTAAGAAGACTTATTACCGACCAATTCCTTTCCTTGCGCAGATTTTAAAATACATTTGATTGGCTGTTGTGTGGTTAACTCTACCTTCCTGATCTAATGTTGATTGGCTTGTTTTTTCTATGTGACGTTACGATACCCTCGTGTATTTAGCAAGGTTAGAGAGCAAAGGGATTTTATCCACTTGGGTGGATGGAAGGGTACTCCCAATCCCCTGGTTAGGTAACTATATAACAAAATTAAGGAGTACCACCAAAATGAGGCTAGACAGCCAATAATGGTGGAATGAGACACTAGTGTAAAAGAAGAAGTCCTTCTTTGTTTTTAAGGAACCCCTCACTCACCGACCTGGTCGGTGACATGCTTCATCATCGGGGCCACCTTGACAGCCGAGTGCCGTCAAGGTGTGCTGCGACACCTGAGATACAGTGGAGCGGGTATGTGAGTGATGAATGTGAAAAAGAAAAAAAGGTCAGTGAGTTAAAAATTGTCCTGGTATGACTTATCCAAACATTATTTATTCAAAGACTACTGGACAATATTAAAAACAGTGTATGTTGATACAAAAAAGGCTTTAATAGGACCTAGTGTATCTGTGGTATGTGTTGGGTCTACATGTTTCAAACCAAAATGGGAGTTACCGGTTTTTCTTCAGGACCAAAACAATGTAAAACGAGTTGGGTGGTCAGGGTACACTAACACCCTGCCATACCTGCAACCCTTTCAGGACCCTAATTAGCAAATTGCTAAGTGGGTAAAGGTAATTGCAACCCAAATGTGGTTACAATAAAAATTGCAAAAACCTGTGAAAAGAGAGAGGATCATAAGTCATAAAGGCTGTTTACATGCCTGTAACGTAGTGAAGTGACGTAGTCCGCTCTATCTGTGAGTCATTCCACATTCAGTTAATGCGAGCTATCCATAGTGCGGTGTTTCAGCATGGTTTCTAAATGGGAACTATTTGTTCCTGAGAGGACACACCTATCAATATGGGTGTGAAGGTGAACACGCACATATAATTCTATATATTAAACCAGTCTTACACAAGCTAGATTGTGCGTGCCTAAGTCATGACTCTGTATGATTAGTGCCAGGGATTACCGATGTGATAATATACCAACTTGATCCAAAATTACATTTAACACAAGACAAACAACACACTAAACACACATTGCCAGAATATTAAAAAACGCTCACTCCTCAATGGAGAAATGCTTGCTGCACGGGGATTGAGGGGAGAGGCTACAAAGCTCAAAACGTATTCTGTGGGGTCAAAGAGAAATGAGAACACCATAAGGTCAAGAAACAGTATCAAATACCGTATGTTCTCCTTCTCTTTGGATGTAACGATCCGGAAACTGAAGCGTTTCCATGAGTACAGACTCTACTTACAGTTTCTCAGCTTGGAAATCGGCTAATAACCTAATCCGCCCCTCCGCGCTCTCGTGTGGGAGAGAGAAGCAGCGCCGAAGTTAAAGGCGGCCGCCATTGCGGGCGCGGAGGGCGTGGTTGGCGTTGCGTGATGACGTCACGTAATCACGTGATCGTCATACGTTGCCAAGAGAATGTTGTGTAAACAAAGTCTCCGTAATCGGAGTCGGAATGAGCCGGTTGTTAGGATCAAAAAGGGGAATAAGGTTTTGAATGTTCGTACGCACTCCTTGGATATGTATCTTTAGAAGGGAGGAAATATATCCTTTCTATTAAACTAAAAGAATCATAGGGATTGAGGGACAGAAGGCTCCGTAATCGGAGTCGGAACGAGTCTGTTGTTGGGATCAAAAAGGGGGGTGTGCATGGCAGAACAGAATTGGGTTTCAGATATTCGTACGCACTCCTTGGATTTTGTGAATATGTGTCATTATAAGGAGATATAATGAGGGAAATATATTCTTTCTTTTAAACAAAAAGATTCATAGGGGTAGAGCGACAAAAGGCTATAAAAACCCTCTACCTAGCAGATAATGTGTACTAAAAGCCTCATCACAGTGGGGTAGACGCTGGTTGGGAATGTACAAGTAGTGAGGATGAGGTACTTAGGAAAGTACAGAGGCCCAAGGAATATTGTCATTCAGACCATATTTGTTGGTGGACAGTCTATACACCCATCTCTGCTCCTTCTCATACAGGCGTTTTTGTATGTTTGGTCCTGGAGTGATTTGCTCAATGACAGTCCAGAACATATCATTTGGAGTGTGGCCTTTTTCAAGGAAATGGTCTGTCAATCGGGTCGCATTTTTCTTGCAACGTATGGTGCTGCGATGTTCACAAATTCTCTGTTTGACCTTTCGCGTTGTCATCCCAATGTATCGTTTTTTGCATGTCCATTCGATCAGATAGACTACATTTTCGCTGTTGCAGTTAGTATGCGCAATTTGCCTCCAGGTCTTCCCAACTTCTAACTCTAGAGTCTTTGTATTCCTGGTTAGAATTCTGCAATCCAACGGTGCAATATCAAAACAGGAAGCGGACTATTTGTGCACCACCAAAGGGAAGATCCCTTACTTTTACATCTTACCTAAGATGCATAAGGGTAGATTACCCCCCCCAGGACGTCCAATTGTTTCAGGCAGTGGCTCTTTGCTAGAACCTCTTTCTAGGTTCTGCGACTTTTTTCTCAAAACCATTGTACAGAAGTAAACCACTTACCTGCAAGACACAAAGAGCTTATTAAATCTACTACAAGACGTGGAAGTTGATGAGAACACTATGCTACTAAGTTTTGATATTGAAAGCCTATACACGAGCATACCCCAGGACGATACCATCCGAGTCCTGGGGAACACCTTAGAGAATGCAGACTGGCCTTTTCATACTCCCAGGGCCTTCATTCTGGAATGCGCCACCCTGGCCCTCAAACGTAATTACTTCGAGTTTGAGGGAACACTTTTCTTACAGGCCGGGGGCACTTCAATGGGCAGCGTTTTTGCCCCCAGCATAGCTGGTATGTACGTGTATGACTTCGAGAATAAATTCATTCTGAACGACATGAATCCATATCGTGAACATCTGACCTTCTGGAGACGATACATTGATGACGTCCTTGCCATTTGGCAGGGACCAACTGAACTTCTTGAACAATTTATCGCTTGGATTAACACCTGTGATAGAAACCTAAGGTTCACGAGTTGCTACGACAAAGGAGAAATTGTTTTTCTCGATGTAGTAATAAACAAGGAAGGCAATCATCTGGAAACCAAAACCCATTACAAACCAACCTCAAAAAACAACCTCTTAAGGTTTGAAAGTTTCCACCCTCGACCTCTTAGGGAAAACCTACCCTACGGGCAATTTTTAAGACTGCGTAGAAATTGCAGCAAACTATCTGACTATAAAAAACAAGCAGATGACCTATCTGTAAAACTAGGCAATCGTGGATACCCAAAGAAGATAGTGAAAAAATGCCAACAGAGGGCCAGGAACCAGCCCAGAGAGGCACTCCTTGAAGAAAAAACCAGAACTGATGAGGAAATACCACTGACCTGTGTGACTACGTTCAACTCGATATCAAACCAAGTAACTAAGAGTATAAACAGACATTGGAATATCATAAACACTGGAAATCTTCATTGGGAAAAACCGCTGTTTTCCTTTAAGAAGTCTCAGAGCTTAAAAGACACTCTTGTAAATACCAGACCAAGAACAAAAATGACTCTTACCACACCTTCCATTACCAGGGCCTGGGGCCTACCTGATGTAACTGGACACTTTCGCTGCGGAGATTGCAGTGTGTGCCATCTAACCAGGAATACAAAGACTCTAGAGTTAGAAGTTGGGAAGACCTGGAGGCAAATTGCGCATACTAACTGCAACAGCGAAAATGTAGTCTATCTGATCGAATGTACATGCAAAAAACGATACATTGGGATGACAACGCGAAAGGTCAAACAGAGAATTTGTGAACATGGCAGCACCATACGTTGCAAGAAAAATGCGACCCGATTGACAGACCATTTCCTTGAAAAAGGCCACACTCCAAATGATATGTTCTGGACTGTCATTGAGCAAATCATTCCAGGACCAAACATACAAAAACGCCTGTATGAGAAGGAGCAGAGATGGGTGTATAGACTGTCCACCAACAAATATGGTCTGAATGACAATATTCCTTGGGCCTCTGTACTTTCCTAAGTACCTCATTCTCACTACTTGTACATTCCCAACCAGCATCTACCCCACTGTGATGAGGCTTTTAGTACACATTATCTGCTAGGCAGAGGGTTTTTATAGCCTTTTGTCGCTCTACCCCTATGAATCTTTTTGTTTAAAAGAAAGAATATATTTCCCTCATTATATCTCTTTATAATGACACATATTCACAAAATCCAAGGAGTGCGTACGAATATCTGAAACCCAATTCTGTTCTGCCATGCACACCCCCTTTTTGATCCCAACAACAGACTCGTTCCGACTCCGATTACGGAGCCTTCTGTCCCTCAATCCCTATGATTCTTTTAGATAATAGAAAGGATATATTTCCTCCCTTCTAAAGATACATATCCAAGGAGTGCGTACGAACATTCAAAACCTTATTCCCCTTTTTGATCCTAACAACCGGCTCATTCCGACTCCGATTACGGAGACTTTGTTTACACAACATTCCCTTGGCAACGTATGACGATCACGTGATTACGTGACGTCATCACGCGACGCCAACCACGCCCTCCGCGCCCGCAATGGCGGCCGCCTTTAACTTCGGCGCTGCTTCTCTCTCCCACACGGGAGCGCGGAGGGGCGGATTAGGTTATTAGCCGATTTCGAAGCTGAGAAACTGTAAGTAGAGTCTGTACTCATGGAAACGCTTCAGTTTCCGGATCGTTACATCCAAAGAGAAGGAGAACATACGGTATTTGATACTGTTTCTTGACCTTATGGTGTTCTCATTTCTCTTTGACCCCACAGAATACGTTTTGAGCTTTGTAGCCTCTCCCCTCAATCCCCGTGCAGCAAGCATTTCTCCATTGAGGAGTGAGCGTTTTTTAATATTCCGGCAATGTGTGTCTAGTGTGTTGTTTGTCTTGTGTTAAATGTAATTTTGGATCAAGTTGGTATATTATCACGTCGGTAATCCCTGGCACTAATCATACAGAGTCATGACTTAGGCACGCACAATCTAGCTTGTGTAAGACTGGTTTAATATATAGAATTATATGTGTGTGTTCACCTTCACACCCATATTGATAGGTGTGTCCTCTCAGGAACAAATAGTTCCCATTTAGAAACCATGCTGAAACACCGCACTATGGATAGCTCGCATTAACTGAATGTGGAATGACTCACAGATAGAGCGGACTACGTCACTTCACTACGTTACAGGCATGTAAACAGCCTTTATGACTTATGATCCTCTCTCTTTTCACAGGTTTTTGCAATTTTTATTGTAACCACATTTGGGTTGCAATTACCTTTACCCACTTAGCAATTTGCTAATTAGGGTCCTGAAAGGGTTGCAGGTATGGCAGGGTGTTAGTGTACCCTGACCACCCAACTCCTTTTACATCGTTTTGGTCCTGAAGAAAAACCGGTAACTCCCATTTTGGTTTGAAACATGTAGACCCAACACATACCACAGATACACTAGGTCCTATTAAAGCCTTTATTGTATCAACATACACTGTTTTTAATATTGTCCAGTAGTCTTTGAATAAATAATGTTTGGATAAGTCATACCAGGACAATTTTTAACTCACTCACCTTTTTTTCTTTTTCACATTCATCACTCACATACCCGCTCCACTGTATCTCAGGTGTCGCAGCACACCTTGACGGCACTCGGCTGTCAAGGTGGCCCCGATGATGAAGCATGTCACCGACCAGGTCGGTGAGTGAGGGGTTCCTTAAAAACAAAGAAGGACTTCTTCTTTTACACTAGTGTCTCATTCCACCAATATTGGCTGTCTAGCCTCATTTTGGTGGTACTCCTTAATTTTGTTATATAGTTACGATACCCTCACCATGTATGTAGCCCATTTTGTGATGCACTTTATTGTACAATGCGCTTCAAACCCTTCTTGATAATTTGCCCCCAGTTGTGGTAGGGTGTTTTTAATTTAAACTGTCTACTGTGCTTACGAGTTTGTTGACTGTGAAGGTATTTAAAGATATTATTCTATTTTCTATTCTATCATAACTGTGCTGACTTTTCTCCTTTAGCGTGGAGTACTTAGTCCTTTCATTAAATGTTTAATTCTTCAAACCATCCTTGAAAGAAAAATGCACAAGTTTTCAAAATATTTTTATTGAGTCTTTTATATTCATCACATGGGTGAAATGCAAAATCTTTTTTTCAACAATCGGTATCACGTGTTGGACCACATCAATTTACTTTTATCATAAGCACTTATTCCTTTATGTTTACATTATATAAGTGTTGTTCCTTCATTTTTATTTAAATGTTTTGTCTTTTTTTACTTTCACATAAAGTAGAATAGAAGTGCTACGACAAACACTCCCTCACTACTTCATCTTTCTTTTTTATGTACATTTCATTTCAATATTACATTTAACAATCATTTTTAAAAATGGAAAGAATTATTAACATTTGAAGCCACAATTATATCATTTGTTTTTAAAGTGCTTGCGAAGATAATTCGCATGTTCTTCACAAGTGAAAATTGGTGAAAACACTACTCAATATAAATACTTTTAGCCCATTTTCACTCTAGAAGAAAAAGAGTATTCTCTTTTATTTCAAAGTATTTTGTTTTTTCGTCAATAATTTATTTAAAGTACATTTTTCAATCATTAAGAAATACTTGCATACTAAAAAAAATATTATTTATTATGTTTTTAAATCCTCTGTTGAAAGTCATCCAACTCCAGTTGAAGGATCATATAGTTATATATAAATTAAAATATACATTAACAATATGGTCCCTCTGTGGAAATGAAAGATAAATTCAAGATGATGGTATTGCTCCTAATTATTACTTTGCACGTAGTAATTAGGTAATTAACTTATATTTCTTGTAATGGTTGTTTCATCAACTTGTTAATATATTACATTTAAACTTCATCATTCCACATTCTATAATCATTTAAATATTTTTGCTTTCTTTTTTAAAAATATCAAACATATACCCATTCAGATAATTTACCTCTCTTTGATATTCTTTCTTTCCTCCGTCGAAAGTCATCCAACTCCTCTAGAAGGAAGATAATGCTTAATGAATTTTTAAATATACATTAACAATATGTTCTCTCTGAGGAAATGAAAGATATTCTCAAGATGCTTCCGCAGCCCGAATCATTACCTTGCTCGTAGTTTCTTCGCCCGTATTAATTCCCTGAAACAAAACTAATTTTCCCACGTGTGTGATTTATATACTTTTTGTTTACTTAACACTCTATGGGATCAATTTACTGCTCCTCCAACTTTTAAGTCACATTTTTCAGTTGACAGGTGTTTTCATTTCCACTGTTTTAGTGCGTCACGTATTTATGTAAACGTGCCTCTTTCCATACTTTTTAACTTTCGTATAATTTCTAAAATGCTTTATTTAAATCTGTTTTTCTTGTTAAAGCATTTCTATAGGTTATTTTTTTTAATACGAGTATTAACATTAATTCCCCTTTTTTTCGACTTATCATTCTAGTAACTTCCCTTTTTTTGTAACACTTTTTAAATTATTCTTCATTACCCTAAACCCCTATTTTCCCTGCATCGCGTACCAGAGATACTCTGTATTAAACATTGAATATTTTAATTTATATCCGACTATTAATTTATTGAATTCCATTACTGCGAGTTTTAATCCATTTATTTATCTAATATTTTTAATCTTTCTTTATACACTGCAAGGGTTACTGTTATTTGTCTAGAATCATACTATGAATCAGTGTCCATTTGGCAAAATTGAGAGAGAATGATTTGATTGGTTGATGTGTTTGCAGTTACATAAGTACGAACACTCTTGCAGTGAGCCAGGCTTTAGGGTATGCACTGCTTCAAACTACTATGCATTATGCATGTAGTGGTGTAACCACCTTCACACTTCACACTTGTGCTTTAGGCCTACAATTCCCCAGTCACTATCTATATACTCCAATAAACACAGTGTTACTGCTGTTGCAATTTCAAAATGAGTCTTTCAGTACCATGTAGTTATTCATTCACTAAAGTAAAAATCAACCAATTAAAAATTCACCCAGTGTCTTTACTTATATTAATGTATTCATTCAGGCAGTAAGTATGTACTCATGCAGTGAGCCAGGCTTTAGGGAATGGAGTGATTCAAAGTGCTATGTATTATGCATGTAGTGGTGTAATAACCTTCAAATCTGTGCATCAGGACTACAATTCCCCCCCTCTCTATACATACCAGGGGTCTCCAACTAGTAGCTCGGGAGCTAAAGGTAGCTCACCAGCAATCTGAAAGTAGCTCTCAGAGGTGAAGCCAAACCAAGCCAATCTCAGATATTTTGTGTATATTAAAGAAGGTAGTATTGCTCATTTCACTACCCTTAAGAGTTAAAGACAGCCAAACGAATGGCAGGGCCTGTTGATAACACTCAAACACACACTGTGGTGGCATATCAATTAATCAATTAGGGATGTATAGAGCGCAGTACTCACCTGTGAGGATTTACAGGAGCTGGGGAGTATGTGGGGGGGATTTGTGCAGCTTTGGTGATTCGAAAAGCTAGGTCTTATGGGTCTTCCTGAATGCTTTCAGTGTGGGGGTTCATCTGATGCTGAGGGGGAGTTCTTTCCAGGTCTTGGCCATGATGTAGGAGAAGGGTGTGCCTACAATCTGGTTCTGTGGATACAGAGGATTTCGGCCAAGGCCTGGTCAGCAGAGTGGAGGTTTCTTTTGAGGGTGTAGAAGGAGATTGAGGTATTGGAGTCCGGTGTTGTGGAGTGCTTTATAGGTGTGAGTGAGCAGCTTGAAGGTCATTCTTTTGTTGACGGGGAGCAAGTGGAGTGCTTGTTTATGCTGGGTAATGTGGTCTGGTTGTGGGATGCTGAGGATAAGTCTGGCTGCGGTGGTCTGGACAGTCTGAAGTTTATGGAGTAGAAATTTGTTGATTCCAGCATAGAGGGCGTTCCCGTGATCCAGCCTGCTGGTGATGAGCGCTTGGGTGATGGTCTTCCTTTATTCGGGGGGTGGGTTTATTTGAAGGTCTTGCTGAGTATGTGGAGGGTGTTGAAGCATGTGGAAGCTGCAACGTTGGCCTATGGGTCTGTCACAGAAAAATGTTTTGCCACGGTGATCGTGTGCTGATGACGAGCTTAGCTCGTCATGGCCATTAGAAAGCTCGCATGCTAAGATAATTCCCCTGCTGTGCTGAGCGTTCTAAGGAAACGGGTGCGCCCGTGATGAGCTCAGCTGGTCATGAGCACAGGAGCACTGTAGTGAGCTTGTCATGAGCACGGGGCGTTGTGCACGCCCCCCACCCCTCAGCACAGCAGGAAAATTCCCCCAGCAGCCAAGGGGTTAAATCTAAGTTGGGGAGATTTGCTGCTGTGGTAATGTCATTTGTGGAACACTGCATGTAATGATTTGAATTTTACTTGATTAGAAGCATTTAATATTGATAAACGTTTTCCTAGCATTCTGCTGATAACTTCACCTGCAATTTTTTGGTGGTTACTACTGATAATTGTGCTTTTTGTGGTCATAGTGTAATATTAAAAAATACCCTCAGCACGACCCCCTACACTACACAAACATCACTACACTACCATAAACCCTAAAACACTACCGTAACATTTATACACACAGCACTTCATTTACTCATATAGATAGAGTCATATGTATACCAGAGTAGTTAGTTCAGAAAATATCTTTTTTTTGTTTTTTGTACTTTTATGTTTTTTTGATTTTTAGAACTTTTTTTGTTTTTGTTTTTTAGAAGGAAAAAAAAGTCAACTGGATGAACAAAACCATGAACTTTGGGGGAATAAATAAAAAACTAGCATTGATGGTTATCAATTGCTCTGCAAACTAGGTCTACTGATTGCTCCCCATAACATATTAAACGATTGCACTTCACGCAGTGCATTCCAACTTTCACGAATTGGGTACGAATGTCTGGTCATGATGTTGAAGGTGTTGCTGCAGAGGTACTTGGTATTGCCGGTGGTGGAGGTACATTTTGGCGCAGTCTTCTACATTCTTCGTGAGCATTGTTCACAGGATGTAGGGATTGGAGGTGCTTGCTCATACTAGCAGTGCCACAGGAGTATTTCTTGTTTGGATCTCCTCTGGACAGTACTGCATGGCAAATCTTGCATGTTACTTTGGTGGCATTACATTTCTTTTGCCCCTCCGGAAGAGTAAAACATTTTCATACGAAGGATGTGTATCTTTTGGGAGGGTGAGGTTCTGGTACAAATTGTTGAATAAAAAAATCATCAGAATCAGATGATTCTTGCAGTGGTGTAGCCATTTTTTAATCCAAAAAAGGAGTTAAGGTTTCCAATGAACAAAAAGTGACGTTCTCTTCAGGATAGGTCTTCTCATAAGGAAGGTCTAAGAAGAGTAATTGAAATGGGTTGGGTTCTTCAATAGTTAGAACAGTAAGTGTTATAAACCAATTAAATCTCTTATTTTTTGGTCACATGGGATCCGCGTTGGGTGGGTACACGCAGCACGCATCTAGCGCGACTTCTCCACATTGCATTTAAAAGTAATAAAAGTTTAATAAAACTAAAAGAATATTATTTTTTCCCCTTAATATTTATATTAAATACATATATATATATATACATCTTTTTTTATATCGAAACTTTTTGCAGAAGTTGCGCACTCATGTTTCCGCCTGAAGTCATGCAGAAACACGTGCGCACGGTGTGGGTGATACGTATATGTTGTGTATGCGCTTGAAGTCACATCCGGGTCGCATAGCAATCGCACATGAAAATATGTACCCATCGCACACCCTACGCGCATCCTACAGAACATTCGTAAATTGGCGGCTACGTTCTGCGCAGCAATCAAGAGAGGTGCGCTTTGGGTGCGGGACTGCTCAAAAATTGTAAAAAAATAAATAACAGAAATTATTATTAAAATATTTTCAAAATATATATATAATTTTTTTATATTAAAAATCTGTATTGTAATCTTAAAAATAATATATCTAAAAATGAGTATATTTAAAATAAATTTGTAAATCAGTATCAAAGAAATAAATATAACAATTAATAGAGTTAAATAATCACTGAAAAAAACCTTGGGTTTCAGGCAGGTTATACTTTGGAATTATCATTTAAAAAACCATTGAAATTCACTGAAAAAACCATAGGTTTCAAGCAGGTTATAGTTAGGAATTATCATTTAAAAAAACCTTAGACATTCACTGAAAAAGCATAGGTTTTAGGGTTGTTATAGTTAGCTGGACATTTCATTCATACAAAACCCTTGAAATTCCGCCATTACAGTTATTTGTACTAACTGTAACTCTCGCGCCGCAATTCACTGGTGATGATGTCACATATTACATCATTCATGACATGGTCAGTCACTGATTACATAACTGATGACATCTCAAATGAAATCACTGATGACATCACTGATGACGTCATCCATGTGACAATCAGATACACCTCATCATACACTACTATAATCTTTCATCAATCACTGTACAATACAGAGTATCATATTTGAATCCATTGACACACCAATACAAGTATCCAAAAACCTACTCAGAGATTCCTCGATCTACGCACACATCTGATCAATAACCTATAGATTCACTCATACATGTTGTCAATGATCAATAGAACACTATCAAATATACTTATACATCTATTTTGACATTACACAGCAGCACACATCCTATTTACTTATGCAGTCTTCCTACTCACTTATGCAAATAATGGATCATACTTATATTTACTCAGCTACACACTTATACAAACACCACTTCATTTATTCATGTAGATAGTAACTCATACTTAGTGTGTTATAAAATCACTATTACAAGTATACAGTTATCCATACAGTCACTCATGCAATCACTGAGTCTTATGTATACTTATTTATATACAACATATGCCACATACGCTACCTTTTATTATTCTAGTTTGTTGGACATCTACCATTGAGAGATATATTTGCTCATCAGCACATCATATACATATTCACTCACACAAACAACTATTATAACATGTAGTCTTAACGTCATATATCTACTGAATCAACTATTGATACATCTTTGGGCAGTCACACCCCCCCCCACCGAACCACACACACATTCACTCTCCCATACAAATAATCAGTTAACTAATCAATAACTAATATAGACTTTCACGTAGCTAGAAACCAAATGGTGCAGCAGTTTATACAAAAACTGAGAAAGTAATTTAGATATTCACACAGTTTAGTCACTACTCAGTATATTTAGTGAGACACTACAAATTAGTCAAGTAAACTGTCAATCACACTGCTACTAAATCATCCATCAAAACACTTATACATCCACTCATTCTTCAATGCAGATTGCTATATATATAATACAAATTGACATATGGAACCAAACCACATTCACTGGATGATGTCATCAGTGATGTCATCAGTGATGTCATTTGAGATGTCATCAGTGATGTCATCAGTGATGTCACTGACCATGTCATGAATGATGTAATATGTGACATTATCACCAGTGGATTGCGGGCGCAAGAGTTACAGTTAGTACAACTAACTATAACGGAGGAATTTCAATGGTTTTGTTTGAGTGAAATTAAATGTCCAGCTAACTATAACACCCCTAAAACCTATGCTTTTTTCAGTGAATATATATTGGAAGTGGCGTTTGGAGTTATATATATATATATATATATATATATATATATATATATATATATATATATGCAGGAAAACTCCAAGACGCAACCTCCAATCCCCCTCGGATCGGTGAAGCAGGAGACGGACCACCAGATTGGTTTGCAGGTTTCTTTATTAAAGTTTCAGTTGGAAAAGCAAGACGCGTTTTGGGCTAAACAGGCCCTTGTCCACATGCGGAGACTGGATGTTACATTTTGGATTTTATAATGCTAGTGACCCCCCTACATCCAGCCTCTAAGTTGATCATGTGACCATGGAAATAGACAACATACTATACAATTGTAACCTGTGTATAAATACACATTTCAGATCGTGAATAAATCACATATGGCATACAAAAATAAGAACAGTTCCCATTAAAACATGATATAATTAAGATGGATAAATCCTTAGATGAAAACTGGGACAACACATTTCTGTATAATTCACAAAAAGGCCACATTGTTTTGATAATAAAAGAGTTTGTCGCTGGAATGTAAAAAGGCGGGTATATATTTAAGTGCTACTAACAGTGACATAAAGTCAGTGCCTAAAGTGCAAGAAGCTGTGTACAAAGTTCAACAAAGATAGGATGTAAAATGCAGACGTGTATGATAAAACAACCTATATATTCATGATTAGATATTGCCATCATTACAATTAGGACAAAGCCTTGTTATGTCAATAAAAAGCAATTTAAAACATTTCATACTTTTAGGTAATTCATCATATTCACAAGTGATTAAAAACACCCTGTGTATGAAAAAGTGCTAAAAAGGATCAATGGGGAAAAACAGGATATTAAAAACGTTAAAGTGGGGAGGCTGGGGAACTAATATATACAAGGCAATGGATAACAGGGAACCTGACTATCCATTAAAAACTACAATATCAAACTACAAGCCTAGATAGCCCTACTTAAGACGAAGCATCCCCACAGGCAACAGGGAACCTGACTGCCTGCGGGTGTAGGGCACAGGTTTTAAAGTATGAGTCAGGATTTCAGAAGGGACTTCAGATGGGAGTATGCTACAAGGTAGAAAGAGGCAACTATGGGTTAAAGATAAGGGAAGCCAAATTGAAGATGTCTTCACAGAAAATTGTGCATGTCCTCGGTGTTGTTCAGGCCATTTGGCCATTTGCTATCAAACTCAAGGATCATGTTAGACTATATTTATATGTATATAAACACCATATACATTTGGATGTTGTTCATTTGACATCTGGGAAAACCTTTATGATAGAGAGCATTGCATAAATAAAACCCCAAGCCTTATTCTGATAACAGTCTTTGATTTGCTTCATTTTATAAAGTGAAATCCCTTTACAGGTGGTGTTGTGTTGTGTTTGAGCCTCCATGTCGGAGTGTGGTATCCTCTATCTGGGAGAGTGAAGCAAGACATCCACTCTATGTCATTCCACTCTGCTCCACTCCAGTGTACGCTATTCAACTGTATGCCCCTCCAGTGTACACCACTCCACTCTACACTATTTCAATGTACACCACTACACTGTACCACACTCCACTCTATGTCAGTCCACTCTATAACACTCCACTGTACATCACTCCGCTATATACCACTTGACTGTATGCCACTCCACTCTACGCTATTTCACTGTACGTCAATCGACTCTAACACACTCCACTGTACCCCAATGCACTGTACACCACTACACTGTACGTTTTTCCACTGTATGCTGCTCAACTCTACAATAATTTTGTCTACGCCACTGCTGTGTATGCCACTACATTGTACGCCAATCAACCGTAAACTATTCCACTGTACATAACTCCACTAAACAACAATCCACTCTATGTTATTCCACTCTTTGCCACTCCATTCTACACCACTATAATATACAATATTCCACTGTACACCACTCCACTGGATGTCACTGCAGTTTATGCCACTCTACTCTTCAGCCTTCCACTCTATGCCACACTATACAACTCTATTATACGCCACCCCACTCTATGCCACTCCAGTCTACGCTACTGGACTCTATGCTAGTCCACTCTACGCTACTTCACTCTAAGCTGTTCCAGTGTACACAGTCTGATCTCACCACTATGCCCTACTCAATTCCACTCTACACTATTCGACTGTACACTACTGCACTTTTTGCAACTACTCTCTATTACACTCCGCTGTACGCTATTCCACTCTACACAACTGTGCTCTAGGACACTCCACTCTATGGTATTGTAGTGTATGCCATTACACTGTAACACACTCCATGGTACACATCTCCATTCTATCCCACTTCACTCTATGGTACTCCACTGTAAACTATTTGCCACGCTACTTTACAGTATACTGCTCTCTGCTGCTCCACACTAAAATAGTTCACTTCACACTAGTCCACTCTACGCCACTTAACTATATGCTACTCCACTTAATACCGCTACACAGTATCTGACTCCACTCTACCCAACTCCACTATACACTATTCCACTGTACACTCCAAGACTATACCTCACTCAACACTACTGTGTTCAATTCAATGCCACTCCACTCTACTCCACTCCACTCCACTGTACTCCACTACACTGTACGCTATTCCACCATATGCTACTGCACTATATCCCATTGCACTCTATGCCACTTCATGGTACGCCATTCCACTATTTATCTCTCTACTGAACGCTATTCCAATTGTCACCTTTCCATTTTATAACCCTCCAGTGTAACCCACTCTACTCTATGCTACTTCACTGTATGCTATACAAGTGTATTCTCTTATAGGATATGCTATTACACTGTACGCACTCCCCTCTAAGCCACGCTACGCTATTCCACTGTACACCACTCCACTCAACCCCACTCCAGTCTATGTCTCCACTTTAAGCCGCTCTACGCCACTCCTCTGTACGTTAGTCCACTTTTGCTAGTCAAGTGTTCTCCACTCCACTCTATCCCACTCCACTGTATGCTATTCCACTGTATGCCACTAGCCTCTACAACACAGTACTCTACGCTATTCTATTGTACATAACTCCAGTCTACCCTACTCTACTCTGTAATATTCCACTCTTTATCACTCCACTGTACACCACTTCAATATACGCAACTCCACTCTACACCACACTACTGTATGCTACTCCGTTCTATGCAACTCCACTCTACCCAACTCTACTTGACACCACTTAACTATGCTCCGTTCAACAAAACTATATTCAACTCAATCTCAGTCTATGCCCCTCAATTGCACCACACTACACTCCACTGTATAGAAATACTGTTAGATCTGGGGGTCTCTAGTTGGCAATGGTATTCACCTATATCCAAATAGGGACCCTTACTTCTAAGTCAGGATAAGGGGATTACACTGTGGTTCTGAAATTCTGGACCCCGCTGTAATATGGTACCGAGGCCCAACACTCGTGTCACAAAATGAAATCGTACCATGACGAATTTGGTGTCTACAGACCGGTAATGATTAGGACATTATCCCTATACATTTGCGTCCTGATTGAGTGATGCTATCACCCTTAAATCATGGTTTCCGTCTCCAACCCTCGGACTCCATTTTGCGAACGGCATCCATCTTGTGGCTTGCCCTCATATAGTCAATTGATTAAGGCCGAGGTTGATCTGAAAGGACACGTCCACCTTAGCTGACTTCCCCATGACCTGGCCGAGCTGACTCCACTGCCTCCAGCCAAACCTGTTCGGGCAGTCCCTCGTCCAGTGGCCGAGTAAGATAGCATCAAGGCACAACATGCCATAAACCATTCACTACATACAAACCATGTTATCCACACACATACACCTGTCCATGTTTCTTGTTTATGGCCGGTTTTACGATGAGGAGGTGCCCGATTTTATTGGGGTTTCATCGATATCTGATGGTAGTTCTGGGCCGAGCTGGGTATCTATCACGAACTGTACACACGAAATTATAGGCTGGCCGTCATGACTTTGCTTTTTCCTTTGTTGAACAAATATGTATATGGTTGCATCATAAAACAAAGAATTCTTGCCTGAAGTGTAATATTTTGTATAAAAGGAGAAGGCTGGTTCTGTAAAAACGAACAGTCTCCTGAGAACTTACATCCCGTGCTGTTGTACTTCTAGGACACTTGTTACTTGGTTGCAGCCAATAAAACTCGATCTCTGACTTCACCTAGAAGACTCTGTGTGTTTCTGTGGTCCGGAACAGGGAGAACCCAGAGGTCTTCGGGTGTTACCCCCTGGCACCACCGGGTTCCTAAAAACCCGGCACCTCAGTTGGCACCCAACTCGGGGGGATATCAAGCGGTATCGGTCCAAGCCAGATGTTCGTGAGGAGCTTCGTGTGAAAATTCCAGAGGACGGCCAGCCACTTCAGCGACCCCTGTATGTCGACGTGGTTCCGAAGGTCTTTGCTGCGAGGTTCCCCGCGTCCCGACGGCTACAAAGGACTGCTGCCCTGACTATCGCCCTGTTTTGGACCCAGTGATCCTTGGTAGAGCGAAACGATAGACGAGTCTTCTAGTGACGTCATCGATCTTCAATACTTCAGTTAAGTATAAGTGGAGCGTCTCCCAGTCCTTAGTTTTGGTTCTTAGTTTTGGTATCCTTGAGATACACCTTGTTTGGAACTTGCAAGCGCCAAAACCAAGGGATTCATGTATTCACGAAAATATCGTATTCGATAATCCTTTGAAGTTTGAAGCTAGACTAGTGAGCGAAGATGCCTGGTCTTAGCAGACTTGGAAACTTGTTTTGTCTTGGTGTTAGTGAGGACTCCCGATTAGAGGATTTGTGTCCGGTTCCTCCGATTGGAACTCCAACATATGAGCGCTAAATAAAGCACGGAGTAGGCCCTATCACATATAATGAGGTATGGATAAAATACACCAGAAAGGATGGTGTTTTAAAATGGCCCCAATATGGTAGCTTTGACGCAGAAATTTTAGACAACCTCGAGGTCAAACTGTTCAAGAAGAAAGCCCGGCCGACGATGTTTGACTCTTTTCGCTTATGGCGCAAAGAAGCCAAACAGAAAGAAATGAAATTAGCTAAGAAAAATAAAAGAGGTATGTCAATGGTGCAAGCTGCCATTGCATACAGAGATAATGAGGAAGAACAAGAAAGTGAACAAATGCTCAGAAGCAAGAAGTTAGCAGTAGATAAATGCTACCCAATGTTGCCACATGAGGGGCAAGGTTCAAAAAGGACATCAGAGAAGGATCCATTAATGTCCCATTTACTGAGTTCACCACCCCCATATGCCCTAGATGCTACTGCACCCCCGAAGCGCTTTGTTATACCGCGCCCCAGCGCACGAAATGCAGTTCTCGCACAAGCACCAGCTCCTCTTCAGCTGGTTCCTACTTCTCCGGCGCAGCCCTCTCAAGGGCCGCCGCCTTTGCTACATACTCCATCTACTTTTACTACGACTTTGCCTACTGCTCCAACTGTTTATCATGATACTAGTTCTGCCACTGCCTCGACTTCCTCTGCCATTGCCTCGACTTCCTCTTTACATCAGCCTGTCTTTTCTGGCACATCTGCCTCTCCGCAAGCTTCTCCTTCCGTTCGACAGAGAGTGGCAAGTACTGTTACTGGTCTGTTCTCACCTTTCTTTGGGTCGCCTAAGACGGCCCCTAAATCAAGACATAGACAGTTGCGTAGTCAACTGCCTGATTATGAGGAAAGGGTAGTGCTAAATGAGTTAGCACGCAAATGGGTCACTGATACTGTAAAGTATGATGTTCAGTCTGTTATGGAAGTGTTCCGTCAATGGGACGCACCCACTCAGAGATACGTATTCGAAGAGATGTGTGTATATCTTTGCGAAGATTTGGAGACAAACGATCCAAAACGCAGAATGAAGGAATTATTCCGTATGCGTTTCAAGTTCTATGAAGGCAAGATTGTAGGTGCCGATGTTGAATGAGCAATAGATTTATTGTTATCTTATAGGAGTAATGGAAACGTCTCTAGATCACTATATGAGGATGACATGTCAGGTAGGAAAAAGCCGCGACAGTACCCCATGAGAGAGGTTCTTCCAGTTTGGAGGGAAGGTGACGCAAATGCGAATCCAGTTATTCTGCCACATTTCCAGCGTGTATGGGTACATGTCCCCTGGAAAAGATTAGAAGTTTTAGCACTCAAACAGACATTACCTGATCCTCGTAAGAATCCTGCAGGGTATTATAAGGAGTTATCACAGACTGCCAGCTCATGTATAATGAATTTAGCAGATGTAGACATGTTGTTTGGGAATGTTGTCCCACAGCCTTTATGGAGTAAGATTCGTCATGCAGATCATGATCAAGAATTAGGTGACACATGGGCTAATATTACTGCTGCTGATGCTAGACAAATTGGTGGTTCTAAACCCGAGCCTTTAGTAGCTGAACTTCTTGGTAGGATTATCACGTATATGAAAACTTTAATGCCTGAATTACGTGTAAATTGGGATAAATTGTCTGCGTGCAAGCAGAAAAAAGATGAGAATGTGTCTGACTTTTTCACGAGATTTGAAGAGACTTTCGTCGATCATAGTGATCAGGATATGGCTACCGAGGGTGGCCAAAGATTGTTTGTATACAAGTTCGTACATAATCTGCTTCCTGAACTATGCAATAAACTGAAAGATTCAGAGAGTGCTTGGGCTGTTTCCACGTCAGCACAGATTTTAGCCACAGCCCAGTACTACGAAAATAGGCGCAAAGATGAGCTAGATAAGGCAGACAAAAAGACAAAAGATTTGAAAACTAAAGTCCTTCTCCAGCAAGCCTATCCGCCTCGCACAGCTAGTCAGCCCAATTATCAGCAACCACAGCAGTATTCGAGAAACTCACAAAGAAATGAGTCTTCTCAACAGCGTTTACCGTATGGTCCGAATCAGTATGCGTATTGCAAGGAAGAGGGTCATTTCAAGAATAGTTGTCCAGCTTTATCGCGACGTTTAAATGGTGTTTCTGGTGCAAGAGGTAGAGGTGTTCAACAGGCTCCTAGGGGTAGGGGCCGTGGAAACTTCCCCCAGAATAATACTTCTTTTCCACCTCAGAATTCCATGAATAGCTTTGATCAACAGAATAATGCGTCTTCTAGGTCAGCTCAGTACTATGCTGATGACTATTACGCAGAAAACGATAATGAGGGTAATGATTGCTAGGACAGCCATGGACAAAGAGAGGGAGTTGTTTCAGTTCCAGTATATCAGAATGGACCTTATGTTGAGGTGATTACATCAGGAGTGTCAGAACCTTTTCTGCTGGATACTGGTGCTACAAAAAGTTCGATTATGCACTCAAAACTTCCTGGCGCACCTTTGTCTGGCGAAATGAATGTCTCAGTAGGTTTTTCTGGCGCCCCGGTTAGACACCCGATTTCTAGTCCTATGCCCCTTTCTGTTGGCCCATATGAATTAGAAGCACCCCTCATTCTTACAACAGATTGTGGTGAAAATTTGTTAGGTTTGGATTTGTTAAAAAGATTATATGCGACTTTGTATTGTTCTCCTTCGGGAGTACAACTTACCCTAGGTAAGAAAGTGATTTCCCCAATGTATTTGTCAAAGGAAGATATTCCAACTGAATTGTCATCTCTTCCAGATATACTTTGGGCTACTGGTTCTAATGATGTGGGTCTTTTGGAGATAGCGCCATATGTCATAACATTGAGAGGTTGCCACGTATTCCCCAATACAAGATCTCTAACGAATGTGAAAAGGCGTTGTTAACGATCATTTACGATCTGATTGAGAAAGATGTCATTGAAGAGACCACAGGCAACATTTGTAACAGTCCTCTTTTGCCTGTTTTAAAGCGTACTGATCCTTCACAGCCCCCTGTGTACAGATTTGTGATTGATCTCAGAGAAGTGAACAAGATTGTTGTGCCACAATTTCGAGTTGTTCCCGACATTACTGCCCTATTGACTATGGTTCCAGCTTCAGCCACTTGGTTCTCGGTGATCGATCTGAAGAACGCTTTCTTCAGCATCCCGATTGCTGAGAAGAGCAGAGATATTTTTGGCTTCAATTTAGGAGGACGAAGCTTCCGCTTCAAACGCGCTCCTCAGGGCTACTGTGAAAGTCCATCGATATTCAGTCAGGCTCTGAAATCACAACTTGACACGATTGTTCTACCTGATGGTGCGACTCTCATTCAGTACGTAGACGATCTGCTGATCACTGCAGATACTGAAGAGATTTGCAAGGAAACTACATTGTCGTTGTTGCGTCATTTATGTGACATGAAGCACAAAGTCTCTCTTTCAAAATTGCAATTTTGTCGACAAGAAGTGACCTACTTAGGTCACATCTTATCGAAGGAGGGAAGGAGACTGACCCCAGAGAGAATACAGGCAATTGCAAGATTGAGTGTCCCAAGGACACAGAGAGAAGTGCGTGCTTTCCTGGGCATTACATCATATTGCAGACAATGGATACCAAACTTCTCACTGTTAGCTAAACCTTTGCTAGCACTAATCTGTAAAGATACACCCAATCCTGTGCCTTGGTCTGATGATTGTCAGAAGAGTTTTCACGAGTTGTGTGATGCATTATGTTCGGCTCCTGTGTTGGGTAACCCCGACTACAGTAAACATTTCACATTATATGTCCATGAGAAGGAAGGTTGCGCATTATCAGTCCTGACACAATCCTTTGGGGACAAACAGCGCCCATGCGCGTATTTTTCTGCGACTCTAGATCCTGTAGCTAAGGCATTACCTAGTTGCTTGAGGGCCACTGCTGCAGCAGCTGTCTGTATTCGACAATCTGCTGGGTTAGTAATGAATAATACACTGATCGTTATGGTCCCACATGCAGTAGACATTTTGCTAAACAGAACGAAGACACAGCACTTAACTAGTGCTCGACTGTCAAGTTATGAACTGACGCTATTAGCGAGTCACATACACATAAAGAGGTGCGATACACTCAACCTAGCCACGTTATTGCCCATTCCAACAGAGACAGATGAGGTCGAAATGCATGATTGCTGTTTTAGGACAGAAGAAGAGACAAAAGGGAGAGTAGATTTATTGGACACTCCCCTTCCTGAATGTAATGATGCTTTATGGGTTGATGGTTCATGCTTCAAGTTGCCAAATGGTGATACGACTGCAGCATATGCGGTGACAACATTGCACACGATTGTAGAAACTGCACGTATCCCCCATCATTCTGCGCAAGCAGCAGAGTTAATTGCACTTACAAGAGCGTGTGTGTTGGCAAAAGGAAAACAAGTGAATGTGTATACTGATAGCCAATACGCCTTTGGCGTGGCTCATAGTTTTGGACGATTGTGGCGTGAACGTGGGTTCCTGACGTCGCATGGTGCAAAGATACAGCATGGTCAGCTAGTTAACGAGCTTCTCGAGTCTCTGACCTTGCCACTACAAGTTGCGATTGTGAAATGCAGTGCACACAGAAAGATTCAAGATGATGTTGGTCGTGTGAATGCATTTGCAGATGAAGTTGCAAAAGAGACTGCAAGGAACGCAATGACTCGAATGTATGTTGTAGGTCCTGCGAGATGGATTGCTGATGTAGGTATGTGTGAGGACACTATTGAAAGTGTGAAGTCCATACAGTCTGAGGCCACTGAGAAAGAGGTGAATGAATGGAGAGAAAGCAAGGGTAGATTGGATGCGAATGGTTGTTGGGTCGAATTGTAGGAACATCTAAGATGGCTGTTACCCGATGCGTATGTGCTTGCAGTGGTAACGATGGCTCATGGGATGGCTCACATCAGTGCAAAAGGAATCTGTAAGTTGTTGGCCCCAGTATGGCAGAATAGTGGCATCCCAAAATGTGCAGAGAACTTGGTCAAGAACTGTATGGTGTGTTTGAAATACAATCCTGGTAGGGGAATTCCAACTCCAGCTGGTCATTTTGGGCCTCCAATGTATCCGTTCGAGGTTTTGCAGCTCGATTTCATCCACATGGAGAGGTGCAACAATCTGAAATACGTGCTTGTTGTTGTTTGCGCTTTCTCCAGGTGGGTGGAAGCGTATCCCCTTAAGGACAATACTGCTTTGTCCACAGCCAAAGCCCTTGTCAGGGAATTCTTCCCCAGATTCGGTATGCCTAGAATCGTCTGGAGTGATAATGGAAGTGAATTCGTGGGTCGAGTGATGAAGAGAGTGTGTGAATGTCTAGGCATACACCAGAAGTTCCACGCTGCAAATCACCCCCAATCAGCTGGATTAGTAGAGTGCTACAATGGCACGTTAAAGTTGAAATTGGCCAAGGTCCAAGCCAGCACAGGTCTTAAATGGCCTGACGCCCTGCCTTTAGCACTCCTGTCTACCAGAATGACTGTCCATTCCAGATTAGGACTTAGCCCTCACGAGATAGTATTTGGCCGCCCAGCCAAAGTCTGGGGCGTGCCAAGGCCCAAGAAACTAAGTGAGATAGAGCACCCTGTACTGCTTGACTATTTGCACGAATTGACAACTAAATTGCGTGTTTTACACCAACAGGTCCACAGCTCCTCTCCGCCAGCGTCTGATGATCCAGGCCACGCCATCGAACCTGGTTCCTGGGTCCTAGTGCGGAACTTCAGGCGAACCACGAACGAGGAGCCTCGTTGGACCGGACCCTTTCAAGTCCTGCTAACTACCCGCTCTGCAGTACGTGTCCACGGGAAAAAACATTGGGTGCACGGCGCCCATTGTAAACGGGTCCCGCTGCCCCTTCCATGGGATGGGTCCAGGAGGGAATTGCTGACTCAGAGACTGAGTCTGTGCCCCGCTTCGTGCCTTTCAGTGATGCACGTTTGAAAGGAACTGGTACAGAAAAGGAGAGCGATCGAGTTCTGCAAGGATTTGTGCCACCGTCAATGCAGTTGGGCACTACAGAACCTGAAACTTTGTTTGAAGACAACACCATACCTGGGAAACAACGGTATAATCTGAGGCCAAGAAAAACAAACTAATAAAAGTAAACTAATAAGATTTTTCTTTCCCCCAAGAACTATTTTTTTTTAATTTTACAGCACTCTCGCCCAGGGAACTTGCTCCTTTTTTGATTTTCGAACCGCCATCCGGTTCTGCTGCTAGGGTTGCAGTTGACAGTCTTGGGACGTGCAGCTGGAGACGTTTAGGTCAACGGTTCTGGTAGGTCTAAGGGAATTACCCTGGACTGAACAGAAGCACCCCTGAGCAGAATCAATCTCCCACCGCGGGCAGCAACTAGAGGATGGAGTTTCCGAGGGTAGAGAGACCTGTTAGATCTACGAACTTTGAAAAGAGAGTATGCGCTGTAATGGCAAGAAAACGATTTTTAGTAATATGCATTTTAATGTTGTGTAGCATAATAATGTTTTTAATTGGCTATGCTCTGTTGATCTTTCGAGTTCCATTTGTACATAACACTCAGCCCACACCTCCGCCTACTGTCTCCCCACATTCTTTTCACCCTCTACCTGAACACGAGTCTGCCAGAAGACTAGAATTTGTAAATAATTCATTCGTCCAACTCCTACACCAGCACCAATCTGTAATTAACACCACAAACTTTTGGGTATGTGGACTTATGCCACACGACAGATAAGGGTATTCCGTATTTTGTCCTGCCATTTGGCTACCATGGTTCTCTGTGGGCATTTCGAGCAATGTTCCTGTTTGCCCTCGAACCACATGTTCCAGGAAAAAACTCAAGCAACAAGGCACTAGTGGCAGGAATTAGGAATATGAGTAGGGATGTCGACACATACAAAACGATCCCCAGAGATGAATTGATACCTTACAGAAGATGGAATATAACGCAATATGGAATTTCCTTGGCTGAGAGTCTGAAAGCGAAGAAATCCTCCCCAGTCTGGATAGTACCCCACCAAGGTCACCTATGTCTGCAGGGAAATGGCAACAACCCTAGAGCCCAGTTCAGGAAGAGTGTCTGTACTGAGACTTACGTTTTGCAGTCTCAGACCTCCCCTTCATTCTTAGCAGCTAAGGGTACCTACTTCGTCTGCCGTGACAAAGCATATACATGGTTGCCCCCTGACTTCTCGGGCACATGTTTTATCTCGTTTCTGCTGCCACCCACCTACACGGCCGAGGCAGATTACCATCGGACAAGGACAGTTAGGGGTGTCGTGAGTCAAGACGACACTGCGGGTCAAGAGTTTGGAGACTTCGCAAAGGGTTTTCTGCCGTTTTGGGGGCCTATGGTGAACAGCAGGAACATTCGCCAATTGACGAGGGTAGTTGAATCCGCCGTGATTGAAATGGCCGGTGCCCTTAGTAACTTGACCGCTGAGCTCCAGTCGGACCGACTTTTGACTCTTTAAAATAGGGTTGCCCTAGATGTCATACTTGCAGACCGTGGAGGGGTATGTAGAGTGATCCAATCTAGTTGTTGCATTTTCATCCCTGATAATGCTCCGACAGTGTACCAGGCCATCTCCAAACTGCACAAAATCTCTGATTCCCTTCACGTGGATAAAGGGGATTGGTCCTTGCTAGGGTGGTTCTGGGAACTGATATCTGCCTGGGGATGGAAAACTCTGATATTCATTGGGATGATCTTAGCCATTCTGTTCCTGTTCTGCCTGTTTGTACAGTGTGCTCCTGCAATATGTGGCCTCTGTGCTAAATCATGTGTAAGGAAGCCTGTGTCGAGGGACGAATTGAGTAACAGGATGATGTTACACCAGCATCTCCATGACTTCATGAATACAGATTTGGACTCAGATTAGCATGAGTTATTGCCTAATAGGAGGGCAAAAGGAGGGGCTGTGGTTCTGAAATTCTGGACCCCGCTGTAATATGGTACCGAGGCCCAACACTCGTGTCACAAAATGTCATCGTACCATGACGAATTTGGTGTCTACAGACCGGTAATGATTAGGACATTATCCCTATACATTTGCATCCTGATTGAGTGATGCTATCACCCTTAAATCATGGTTTTCGTCTCCAACCCTCGGACTCCATTTTGCGAACGGCCTCCATCTTGTGGCTTGCCCTCATATAGTCAATTGATTAAGGCCGAGGTTGATCTGAAAGGACACGTCCACCTTAGCTGACTTCCCCATGACCTGGCCGAGCTGACTCCACTGCCTCCAGCCAAACCTGTTCGGGCAGTCCCTCGCCCAGTGGCCGAGTAAGATAGCATCAAGGCACAACATGCCATAAACTATTCACTACATACAAACCATGTTATCCACACACATACACCTGTCCATGTTTCTTGTTTATGGCCGGTTTTACGATGAGGAGGTGCCCGATTTTATTGGGGTTTCATCGATATCTGATGGTAGTTCTGGGCCGAGCTGGGTAATCTATCACGAACTGTACACACGAAATTATAGGCTTGCCGTCATGACTTTGCTTTTTCCTTTGTTGAACAAATATGTATATGGTTGCATCATAAAACAAAGAATTCTTGCCTGAAGTGTAATATTTTGTATAAAAGGAGAAGGCTGGTTCTGTAAAAAACGAACAGTCTCCTGAGAACTTACATCCTGTGCTGTTGTACTTCTAGGACACTTGTTACTTGGTTGCAGCCAATAAAACTCGATCTCTGACTTCACCTAGAAGACTCTGTGTTTCTGTGGTCCGGAACAGGGAGAACCCAGAGGTCTTCGGGTGTTACCCCCTGGCACCACCGGGTTCCTAAAAACCCGGCACCTCAGCACTACTAATAAACTCTGTTGACCCCCTTGGTAGCTTGGCACCAGCAGACAGGCTTATCTCAGAGGCAGTGTGTTAAGCATTTGTGAATATACACAGTAATACAGTGAAGACACTACAGATGGACACTTCACAGGTTTTATAAAAATAAGTATTCTTTATATAGACTTAACACAAGACCACAAACAACTAAAATCCACAATACTATACTCTAAGTTGACTTAAAGATGATAAAAGTTGCTTAGTTCAAGTTGATGATAAATGCGACAAAGTTCTCAACAAAGTACCTGGATGCGTAACGCAAAATGAACAAAAGGCTCGCAAAAGGGGAGATGCGTCGGTTCCATGGTCCGAGGGAAGTGATGCATCGTGCCTCAATGCTTGCGCAGAGCAGGGGATGCGTCGTGATCCTTACCGGTGCGAGATAATGCCTAGGTTCTCGGCTTGCGGTCCGGTTGCGATGCGCAAGATGGCACCTCGATGCAATGATCCTGGTGTGATGCGAGAAGATGGCTCCCTTAATGCGACGATGCGATGATGATGCGTAGACACCCTGGCAGCCTTACAACACCTCTGTACTTTGGAGCTGCGATAGGCCCTGCGACACGGTCCTCCGGTGATGGGGTGGCGACTCTCTCGATGGCGTCACGATTCTCTGGTGATGCGACGGCACGCAGTTTTTACAGAGACACGCTTCCTGGGATATGCGGCGAAGGTATGCTTCTCCGGCGATGCGACGATTTCAACTGCGGCGGATTCACACTTCTTCTCGATGCATCGCGCTTCCAGCTCCCAGCGACGTGCAGGTTTTGGCAAACAGAATTCCAAGCAAGGAAACTCTGAGGGGAGTTGGAGATGAAGTATTGTGTCCCTGAGACTTCAGCAGGAGGCAAGCACAAGTTCAAGCCCTTGGAGAATATTCTGTAAGATGATGAAAGTCCATAAAAAGTTCCTTCTCATTTCCTTTGGCAATGTAGCAACCACTGCAGGCCAACCAAGCAAACACCACACTGGCAGAGGGGCAGTCCAAACTCCTGCAGCTTCCTTGGTTCTTCTCATTGGAAAAAGGCTTCTTGTTCCCAGAAGTGATTTAAAGTTCTTGGGACTGGGTCCCAATAATTATACCCCAAAATCCTTTGTTCTCTGAAGGCAGAGACGCCTCTGCCTAGCCCAAACCAGTTCCTGAGCACCTTGTTTACATGACTCCTTCCTTCCTTTCACAGTGCAAGGCAGAGACATCAGCCACCCCACAGGAGGTGGATCCAGCACAGAGGAGGGAAGGCATAGCTCTGGAGCACTTTGTTGACATGATTCCTTCTCTTCCTTCACAGTGCAGGGCAGAGACACCAGAGATACCACAGGAGGTGAAGCCAGCATTGTAGAGGGAAAGCCCAGCCCTATTCAGGTCCCAGGTGCAACTCCTCCCTCCCATCTAGATGCATATCTCCCTATTCACCACTGGGCTGCCCCAGTCTGTCTACTGGAATCCCTTAGCCCTGTCACTCAAAACTCCAGACAAGGAATACACAACCTAGCAGAGGCAGGCCCTGACAGTTAGGCAAGAAAATACCTGTTTTTTTCAAACACAGAATGTTAAAACAACTTTACTAAAAGATGTATTTTATCATTTGTAATGACCGGATTCTCAGACCAAGAATTACCCACTTACCTAGATGCAACCAACCCGGCCAAAACGTAACACCATCCCTTCCCGGACCCTATTTACAACAGTCCCTGAGTACTTACCCGGGAAAGGGGAATTCGCAATCTACACGCTTATACCATCAAAAACACTGCTAGATCTAAGTGATTACTGAGAATAGTCACTAATAACTACGGAATTCCATGTCTCATCCTATGATCTCACCTTATAGCCCCACGAAAATCTGGCCCAAACTATTCTACCCTCCCTCTCATATTGGAAAACAGCTCACTCTACCACACCAACCACAATTGGTGTTCTCATTAACACCCTATCTTGAGTGATCTCACTACACACCATCCCCAATTGGTGTTCTCACTAATGCCCTATCTTGAGCAATCTCATTACACACCAATCCCAGTTGGTGTTCTCATTAATGCCCTATCTTGAGCGATCTCACTGTCCTATTAATACCTTATGCACTCTCTCTCTCTTGGGGAAGTTTCTAAGTACCTAATATTTACTGGGAGTATCTTCTACCTTATATGAATTATTATCCCTCATGTGATAGATAGGACATCCAATCCTTTCACACAAGAACTGCCAAATTGTTACACTTAAGAATTATTCCCTGACATAAAACTCACATGAATCTCCTGCATCTGTTACCTGTAGGAAGGGAATTGCCCATCCTTCCATACGCTGGCACCTGGATGTAAAGAAAGGTTAGCTTTATCATAGAAACAAACTGGGGTCCCTTTATTACACAATTACAGACAAAGAAAACATTATATTGTAAAGTTACAATACTATCTAACAGTCTAAGCATAGCCTGAAAAGTAAAGGAACGAGTTAGTATATTTGCGCACTATAATAGCAGGACAGACTTCACCTTATAATTACGGAGTCCGGTTCTAGCTGTCATCTGGGTCCCTCTCTCGTCTGTGCCTTGGCTCATCTCAGATTCTACTCTGCACCCACGAATACACGTCTGCACCGCTATGCTCCTTCAAAGCACTGGAACACTTCTATCTTCTTCTTCTCTGTGTCTCAGCTCTGCACCAATCACTTTGCACTGACTTCCTCTCTCCCACGAACTGTCTTCACCTTCAGACTTCAATCTAATGATATAGTTTCAACCGCTCTGGAAACCATCTGTTCAACTAACTTCTTCACTCTGATTGTTCTAACGCCGACGTTTAACTATCTCCAACTGCTCTAACAGACTGACTCACGATGTAACTTCAGTCTCTCCAAAAGTTCATCAGCCTTCGATCGTTCCAAACTCCAACTGTCGACTGCAACTGCTAACTGTCATCTGTCTGCCTCTCCTCTCTACACCTCAATATTATAAAGAGCTCTTCGTTCATGGACATTTCCAGACAGTAACCTGCCACCCACCAGATTCCTGCACTAGGCTCCGGGCCTCCGACGCTCCCACAGTGGCCAACTGTTGTTTCGTCTAAAACCCGAGCTCTGCTTACATTCCTCCGATAAGGGTCAGCTCTGACCGGTTCCTCTTCAGTGAACAACAGCTCATAACTAAAACATCACTCTTGACCTACAAGCGCCTCGAGCAGCCGAGGCAGTAAAAAAAATGGAGTCTCTCTTGTTTGGGCCCTATAGGCCCGATAAAGGTGAAAGAGATGCATAGCTCTATCAAAATACATAAGCAAGCCCTACCAATAGGTAATATGATATCAGAAATAAAGGATCTACCCTCTAATATAGGCCTACAGGCCCGAAAATGATGAAAGGGCATATTATTATGCCAAAGTCAGTAGGCTAACCCTAAGAATAGGCCCAAAATAGGGATCTATCCACTATACTAAGATGGTAGTAGACTAAAGTCACCATCACTCAGAAATAGGACAAAATATCCGGTCACTCCACTTCACCCTTGACTTTCGTCAACTAAAATCTGTCAAACTGAGCGAACATCTGATGAAGAATAATAAGGAACAAAACTAACATATCTAGACATAGTGTGTGGTCTAAAAATTTGAATTAAGGAAGGGACACATTGAATGCAACAACAAATAAAAACTAAAATACAAATAGCAATCAAGACACCCCCCAACACTTGACGCAGGGAGTGCAAATCGGGCAACCAACTGAAAAGCCAATCAAACCTCCCTTGATCTATGTGTTGCCTAACTTCTTCAGTTAATTCATGAAGTTTATCAATATGGGACTGGATGGATTTGGAATGGTCCGATAAATTAAAACAACAAAGGCCCTCAAAATCTGAGCAGCCATGACCATGTTTAAGTAAAAGGTAATCTATTGCAGCTCTATTTTGCAAAATGGCTCTGCGCTCACCTTGAGCATCTAATAATAGGTCAGATAAAACAACAGAAGTATGGTTAATAGACTTGACCATCCAGCAAGCCAATTTTCCGATTGATTTAGCATTTTATACAGATAATGCAGGAACACCTAAAATAGAAAACGCTAAACTAAGATACTCAGATGCAGAGAATAAATGTAATGAGGAATTACAATTGGCTTTCAAGGGCGGGGCATCACGTGTAGTTCGGGAAATTACATTAGGATGTAAAGAAAACATTAATAAACTCAATCTGGTAATAGCACAAGGACCTCCAGTAATATTAGTAGGAATATAGGGCCAAGATGAATTGCCACATGAAAATAGCCATCCAGAAGGTAATAGTACCATATGATAGTGACTAGGGGTAACTACAAGACGCCTACAAGTCATATTATTTCTAACAGAAGTACATGATTTAAATAGTCTTTCAAAACATAGAGTTCTTTCATGGGCAGTAAATTAAGTGGCATATTTCTGTCTTAATTGAACGCACTTGCCTATGATTTTAGGATCACAAGTCATGAAAAAGCAAAGATCACCCTCAGTAACATTGTAGGTTGTTATTTGGGAATTCAAAGGGGGCTGTAAATCAGGCAAAACCGTGCATAGAGCACAGTAATCATAGGCTGCAAAATCACTAAAAATGACATTGGGATGAGCATTCGATAAATTGAAAATATGGGCAAGTGTCTCCATGGAAGCTGGGACAGCAACCAAGTAGGTCGCTAAAATATCAGTCACTGAGTGCATAGGGGTCAAATAGAAATGATTAGAGTTAGTTAGTCTCCTGGCTAGAGACGTCCAAAAATTGGATGACGAATCCCACGACGCAGAAGAACGACGTCTTTGGTCCAAGGAGTTATTCCAGTCCTGGGGCCCTCCCGTCTCTCGGCGCAGCAAGCCAAAAGGAGTCCAGCGACGACACTTCTGACAGCAGCAGTCCGAACGATGATATAGGAGAACGGGATCAAATACAGGTATTATTAATTCTCGCATATAACAGTTATCAGCTGGGACTGCTTCCCAGCTATCTTGCCCTGGCCTCATCACTAGGACGGTATTGTCCTGACCGGTTGCAATTATTTCGGCCTGTTATAGGGGATTTTTAGGTGACTGAACCCACACTCTCTCTCCGGGATTATCAGTGGAACCAAAACCCTTTTTTCCTCGAACAGATAACAGAGTTGGGGCAGTACCTTTTTGAATCTCACCACTGAAAACAGGCATAATTAGCAATTGAGCAACTCGGTCTGCTTTGTGCATCAGTAAATCAGAATCACCACTGTTTAATAGGATCACTTTAATCTCTCCTTGATAATCATTGTCAATCACACCTCCGAGCACCTGGACACCTTTTAAAGCCAAGCCAAATCTCGGGCAATTAATCCAAAACTTCCAACAGGTATTTGGACACCAATGCCGGTCTCCACAATAGTAATGTCTTCTTTCTTTAAAGTAATGGTGTTTATAGAATGCAGGTCCAGGCCTGCAGAACCTGGGGTTGCTCTGCATGGAGCCAAGGCTCCAGGGGAAATTTCCCAATACATCACTGTACTCTCCACTGTGTTAGGTTTAGCATCAATAGCTGGAGGAAATAAACGCATTAATGGGGAATCAGAATTCAAATAAGGACGATTATTCAAAATTAACAATGCATCAAACAAATGATCTCTCCAGTTCTTATAGTTGTCATTTGATAACCTACGTAATTGATCCTTCAGCAAACCACTCATTCTCTCCACAAAGCCTGCTGCCTGTGGATAATAAGGTATATGAAACACCCATTCGATGTTGTTCTCCATACAGAATTCCTGCACTAGTCTGCCTTTAAAATGAGATGCGTTGTCAGATTGTATTTGAAGGGGAACACCATAGTACAACATGATTAACTCTAACGTTTTAATGGTATTTATCTGAGTAGCTCTCTTACAGGGAAAGGCCACTAAAAGACCACTGAAAGTATCTATGACTGTACAAACATATTGACAATTTTTACTCATGGGAAGAGGACCTATATAATCTATTTGCCAAATCTGTACAGGTGATTTTCCTCGATGCAATTGACCTCATACAATTTGGGGCACTTCTCGCTGTTTAGAGTGCTGACATATGGAGCAATGAAGTATAACGTCTTTAATCAAATTGAGAGGAATATGAATTCCTTGGTCAGCCGCCCACCTGCTAGTGATTCTTTCTCTAAAATGTCCTGACTTCTGGTGAGCCCATTTCGCCAATCCCGCCAAATCAAAATCTTTTTTGTCCACCATTGCCTCAGAAATTTTAGATTTCTCATCTGCAATTTGGTGAAAAAGTTTGTCAAGGGAGTCTACATGTGTGTGTGAATCAACATGAAAAACTGTCACGTTACTCTGAGGAAGTAGTTCCCAAATATCTTGCCATAAATGTTTACCACAAAGCTCTTTAGAATGCAGTTTCCAGTCATGGGAGTACCATGTGGATAACCAAACCGCTAGACCATTGCCAGTGGCCCAAGAATCAGTGAAAATATGACATGTACCAGGCAGCTCTTGTTTCAAAACTTGATAAACAGCATATAGTTCAGCAAATTGACTACTTTTTCCTTCACCTGTGGTACTTAGCAATTTCTGTGTGATCGGATTGTAGGATACTGCCTTCCAATGCCATTTCTCTCCAATGTACCTCGCTCAACCATCCGTAAACCACACATGTTTTCTGTCCTCCACGGACAAATCATCAAATGGCTTACCCCACTTAACAGGGGATTCCTGAACTATAGGTACGGAGCAATCACTTTCTGCCTCTTCTAACGGCGCCAGCGCCACTTGCTCATATAACGCCGCAACACCCTTCGGTCCTACACGTGTTCTGTCTTGTATATACCATTTCCATTTAATCACACTTGCTTCTTGAGCGTGTCCAATTCTATGAGTTTTTGGTGAACTCAAAACCCATTGCATAATAGGAATTTCAGGTCTCAAAATTACATCATGTCCCAAAGTCAGTTGCTCGGTATCCACCAGAGCCCAATAACATGCAAGTAACTGTTTCTCAAATGGTGTATAACGCTCACCAGCATTGGGTAACTTTTTAGTCCAGAAACCTAACGGTACTTTTGTTCTACCTTGTTTTTGCCACAGACTCCAATTCGCATAAGGGCCTTGCACAGACACATTCAAATCCACATCACCATCACGTACAGGCCACAAATCCAAAGCATGCTGATTCGCTTTTTTTGCCAAATCAAACGCATCTTGCTGCGGTTTATTCAATTCAAACACTTTCTTTTTACGGGTAACTTTGTACAAAGGGGCTAATATCTGACTCAAATGTGGGATATGTGGACGCCAAAAGCCCAAAAAAAACAATAAATCTCTGTGCTTCCTTTCTGTTTCGTGGAACTGCAAATTCTGCAATTTTCTGTTTTACCTGCGGAATTACTTCTCGATTCCCTTCATGCCAATTAATGCCTAAAAATTTCACACTTTGTGCTGGACCTTGCAATTTGTCTGGATTCATTTCCCAACCTCTACTTTGCAAATGAGCTACGATTAGATCTAATTGGGTCTGCACTTGTTCCTGTGTTTCACCTTGAATCAAAATGTCATCAATATAATGACACACCTGTATTTGTGAGTTTATCGGTACTTCAGTTAAATGTTCTGCCACCAGCCGGTGACAAATCATAGGACTGTGCATATAGCCCTGGGGAAGACTTCTGAACGTCATTTGACTCCCATTCCATGTAAAACTGAACTGTTCGTGGCACTCAGGGGCAATCGGGATGGAAAAGAAAGCGTTAGCAATATCAATAGAAGCATACCAAGTTCCTGAATGTTTTTGAAATCTCTCAATTAAAGTAATAATGTCAGGTACTGCGACAGTCAAAGGGGGTGTATGTTTGTTCAATTCGCGATAATCAACTGTCATGCGCCAAGAATTATCACTTTTACGCACCGGCCATACGGGATTATTCCAAGCAGAAGTAATCAGTGTTATAACTCCTGCATCCACTAAATCCTGAATTGTAGCACTGATCTCTTCATGCCCACCTGGAATGCGATACTGTTTCTGGGAAATTACTTTTGTAGCTTGATGGATTTTTACAGGAGGAATTCTCAAACAACCAACTCTCACGGACTTTGATGATATGTATTTCCTGTCTCCAAATCAATAACATCAGTCATCTAAATATAATGTCATACCTTTTAAAATGTAAATTCCAATTATATATTCAAGAAGGGGTACTACTAGTACAGAATATTCTTTTCGGGGAATGCTACCTATTTTCATTTCAACATTAGCTTGTACTGCGGGAGTTTCTTTACCACCTAGGCCAGGAAAAGGTTTTTAAACAATGCTCTACTCAAAGACCTAGAACACTACAATCTTCGGGCACTAAACGGAAGATTCTCCACCGACTCTCCGCCTGTAGAAACATTCTACTCACAAACAGCGAGCTCCATCCTGGATTATACATTTGCCAGTTTGGCCTTATTTCCCCACATCCTGGGATTCAGAATGGGGGACAAGGGTGAAAGTGATCACCGCCCCCAGGAATGCCATTTAACAGCAAAAATACCCACTGCATTCAAGCCAGACAAAATGATAGGGGCTATTTATTCCATCAATCAAAAAAGACTTAAATGCACGCCAACCAATCTAACATCTCTGGCAGAAACTGCCCTTATATTACATAACACGCTACAATCAAATGTGGTTGGGCACATTCAATGCTGGGAGCTATACACTGAGTCTCTGCTACGAGATCTGGCCACCAATCCCATCCAAAAAAGCAATCTTCCTAATAAGGGCACCACATCCAACTTAAAAAGAGGTCAGAGAGCACAACTAAGGTCACACAAAAAACAAATTAACTCGACCCTACAGAAGCTAAGATCATCTGCAGAGAAAACTAACCTTCGGATAGAGCTGAGGAAACAAAGAGCGGAACTCAAACGCACAAAATGGAACATAGAACAAGAGGTTGAAAACGAAACATGGGCAAAACTGCTATTTGATACCAAAAGCAGTAATAGCGCACGCTTTTGGCAATTGGTGAATAGGATTCTGCATCCAGAATATAAAGAACCAGGCTCGCACATCATGGAACAGACCTGGATAAACCACCTTTCCAGCCATTTCAACAATCACCTGGAACAGGCAGGAACCCAAGAATCCAACAAAAAAGCGCCCCACCGCATAACGCCCTCGTCGGAGTCTCAGATTAAGAAGGAGCAAGGCCTACAGGAAAGCATTATGGTTGCATCAGCCTCTCAGCAAATAACACAAATATCAACACAAATTCGCAAGGGCAGGAAAGAAGGCGCTCCAGGTCCCAATGGCATACCGCCAGCTTTATTCAAGGAAAAGAGCACAGAATGGGCCACTATCATGCAACCGCTATTCTGTGAAGTTAGACTTCTAAATAAAATCCCAGAATCCTGGAGAGGGTCGACAATCGTCCCCATATATAAAAAAGGCGATAAAACTGATCCAAACAACTATCGCCTAGTAGCCCTTCTTGACAACGAGGCAAAATACTTTGCGGGTACAATCTTGGAGGAGATTGTCTCATGGGCGGACTCCAATGAGATTATACCTTTGAACCAGACCGGCTTCCGTAAAAACACTGGAACAACCACAAATATTCTGGCCATCTCACTAATGATCGACGCAGCAAAAACACGGAAATTGCCGCTGCACATGTGCTACATTGATTTCAGTGCGGCATTCGATAACATCGATAGAGACAGACTCTGGAGGAAACTGGCACAATGGGGAATACCGCATTCCACGTTAAGTATGCTGAAGCTTCTCCATTCCGACACCTGGGTGCAGGTGAAGCTAGGAGGCGGCACACATTTATCATCTAAAGTCCGCACCACCAAAGGCCTTAAGCAAGGGTGTGTGCTCGCCCCAACACTGTTTAATCTGTATATGGCGGATCTACCAGGCGTATTAAACACTTGCAATTCACATCCCCCGAGGCTGGGAGGGAAACCCCTGAGCAACCTTCTGTACGCAGACGATGTCGTGCTACTGAGCCATACCTACATCGGCCTCAAGCAACTACTAATTCAAATGCATAGTTATGCCATGGAAAACAAACTAAAAATAAATTTAAGCAAAACTCGCATTATGTCAATAAACATACACAAAAAACCGCAGAAGATATGGACACTGGGCGGCCAAAATATTGAGCCGGCTTCGGACTATAAATACTTGGGAGTCATCTTCGACCAAGACGGTTCATTCTCACCGCAAATGCTGGAAGCAAAAAGGAGAGCGTCTTGTATTGCCGCCACATTAAAAAGCATAGCTAACCAACTAATAGGACCAATTTTGACTCCTTACTTGAAAATCATCCAGGCTAAGCTACTACCATCCATCTGCTACGGCAGCGAGGCTCTACGTGGGAGAGATGCCAAGAATCTGGACGTAATCCAGACAAAAGCCTACCGAAAAATGTTTTCGCTTCCATCCTATACATCCCCCGCCCAACTCAGGCTGGAATTTGGACTACAAAAACAAGCTCTTGCAAGACAGGGAGCTTACATCATCTGCTGCCACAAACTTCGTTCTGCTATTACTAACACTTTAAATGAGCTGTTATGGCAAGACATTCAAAGCAGGGACGTATCTCAGGCAAGATCTTACCTGAAGACAGCCTTGGGGACTACCAAACTAACTGCGATCTGGGATTTGCAACTCGGCCACAAAGCATTTAAAAAACTGGTCTGGAAAACTGTCAAAACTCTTTCACTACTAGAGGATAAAGAGTCATTCGCTAAAAGAAACCATGCATGGATGACCATAAACACATATAAATCCCTGACACCTCAACCATACTTCAGCCAGGGTTATCCCAAGACAATAAAACTGAAGTTTCTGAAATACAGACTAGGGGTCTTGCCTACCAGAGAGCATTTGCCACCATGGTTAAGGAGCAATGGCCACGAACCCTGCACCTTCTGCAATACAGAGAAGGGCGACATACTTCATATGACTTGCCTCTGCCAAGAGTTCAGGCCAGCACGCCAGCTGTTCTTAAAGGACCAACTTAAACAGATAGGAACTCGCACTAGAAGGCAAGCAGTACTGGCTTGTCTTAACCCTGCAAACACAAAACTGAACTACTGCAGGTATGTAAAGTTCCTTGCGCTAATTGAGCAGAAACTGCCCAAAAACATTACACAGCATATAGACACTAATTTGAACTTAATGACACCTGCTCTTACCCAAAAGTAATGCATCTGGAAATCTGTATTGGGCTTTTACTGTTTGCTCTTTTAATGACGTTTTAAAGACACAACTTCTTTTATGATATTTAATCGGTTTTGTAAAATGTTTGCACTGGTTTTAATTAACTATGCATAATAAAAATTACCTTACCTTACCTAAGCCAGTAATTGTGAAAAATTGTCCTTTAAATTTCTTTGGGTTTCCATAAATTAAAGTGGCCTCCGCTCCTGTATCTACCAATGCTCGGGCCCTCTGTATGTTACAATGTCTCCAAAAGATTTCAATATCTACATAGGGTCTATTATCTTTGTGAGCCCATTTGCGTACCGGAGCTTGACCTATTTCCTAGTCGTTTTTATTGCATTCCAACGCCCAGGTCAAATCAGGATAGAGACTTTCAAATCTTTTAGGTAGTGTCACCTCTCATTCATACTAATTCCCCTCACGAAATGGATTCTTGTCATCCGCAAAATATTGTGAATTTCGCTCAGAAAATCTGTGTTGTCTATCTCTCATTCTCAATTCAGGAGATTCATCCATCTCCTCTCCATGTCTGCTTTCAAAACGCTCAGCTCGCCCCCTCTCTCTCTCCCCCTTTTCCTTTCTCTCTCGTTCACGATAGAGAGACACATCCCTCTCAGACCATCTTCTGCCATTCCTGTCAGATTTGCTACGGATTTTGTCATCCTCACTGTCATCAGAATGATTGCGATCATAATCGTGTTTTTGCACTCCCCTAGCACCTTCCTTTTTGTCCAAGCCACGTTTGCGGAACATAGCCCACAATCGATTATTCGGCTCACCATCAATTTCTTCTCTTTTCACACCATCATCCAACAAGGTGAGAAACATGTCACGTCTAGTAAATTGATAATTACCACTAGTACGACCCTCGGGTCTGGATTGTCTGTCCGGTTTAAGCCACTCACCCAATTCACCAAGCTGACGCACAGCCTCAAGCACAAGAGACAAAGGACTGCCAGTTTGATTAATCAACAATGTCATCATAACTTGCATATAGGCAACAGGGGCGGAACGAATAATTCTATTCCGCACAGAAGAAGTCAACAAGCCATCCATCAATCTGTCAGACATACTCAGAAAAATCGCAGTTTTTATCCCCTCCTCTTTCAGTCTCTACGAGGCATCTCTTAAAGTATACCACGGCTTGTCATTCAAAGGCCAATCAGATTCAGTAGGATATTTATGATTACAACCCTCTGTTGCTAATTGAAGCAAACTAATCTGACCAGCATTAATATAATTCTGAAAATGGTCTTGCACAGTAGAATAGGAACTCAAAGAGCAGAACTTCAGCGCATCTCCCATATCCAACATGATGCCAGCAGCACCCAATTCAAAAAGACGCACCATCCATGTAAGTAAGGCCTCACCAGGCCGTTGTCGATCTCGTACCAAAATGTCACTAACTTCCTGTTGTGTAAAATCTTCCAAACTATCCAAAGAAATCCCATTGGGATTGCCAGGAGCCTGTTGTAATTTTCTCCAAAAGACAGGATGTGCAGAAACCTTCGCACGATCATCACATTTACACTGATCGCCAGATTTACAAGAAGCACACGATTTACAGTCACGTTCAGTACGAGAAGGTTCACGCCTCTCATTCTCCTCAGCCGAGGAGCCAGACTCATTCGAGTCCCACATATTACCATCCCACTCTTCAGAGTTCCAATCGAGCCCTGCTTTCGCCACAACCAAACACACTTCCCTTTTACTGACTCGACCACGTCGATGTCTGTATTTGTATTTAGCAATACGAACTGCAGCTCTTTCTGCAATAGTTTGGTATGTATCCAGTTTGTCAGCAAGCAATTTATTCTGACATCTCAAAAGAGTACAAGCATTCTGCACTTCAACAAACTGATCTTCAAATCCTTTGCATTGACGCTGCAACTTCACAAACTTCTCATGTACAAGCCTGTACGCATACAACAAAATCCAACCTCTCCGTCCTAATATAGGAAGCTCCTCGCCCTTCACAATCGGCGATATCTGTAAGCAAGCAATCACCTGAGCCGGATCCGCTGTTTCCAGACAAGAATTCCAGCTCTCACTCAAACCAGTAAAATCAGCCCATTCATGAGCTAGCGCCTCATAAGGCGTTGATTCCCATCCGGGAATTTCAATAGGCAATTTAAGAGTAGATTTTGACTTTCTCAAAAACATCGTACCAAAAGTAGATATATATACAGAAATAAACAAAAATATACAAGAAGAACCTCCGCACACGCTGAGCGCAAACCAACAATATAAAAACAAAACGCGCTACAAGGCTTTCGTAAACAGTTTGTGACGCCAAATGTAATGACCGGATTCTCAGATCAAGAATTACCCACTCACCTAGATGCAACCAACCCGGCCAAAACGTAACACCATCCCTTCCCGGACCCTATTTACAACAGTCCCTGAGTACTTACCCGGGAATGGGGAATTCGCAATATACAAGCTTATACCATCAAAAACACTGCTAGATCTAAGGGATTACTAAGAATAGCCACTAATAACTATGGAATTCCATGTCTCATCCTATGATCTCACCTTATAGGCCCGCGACAATCTGGCCCAGACTATTCTACCCTCATTTTGGAGAGCAGCTCACTCTACCACACCAACCACAATTGGTGTTCTCATTAACTCCCTATCTTGAGCGATCTCACTACACAACATCCACAATTGGTGTTCTCACTAATGCCCTATCTTAAGCAATCTCATTACACACCAATCCCAATTGGTGTTCTCATTAACGCCCGATCTTGAGCGATCTCACTGTCCTATTAATACCTTCTGCTCTCTCTCTCTCTCTCTTGGGGAAGTTTCTAAGTACTTAATATTTACTGGGAGTTTCTTCTACCTTATATGAATTATTATCCCTCATGTGATAGATAGGAGATCTGATCCTCTCACACAAGAACTGCCAAATTGTTACACTTAAGAATTATTCTCTGATATAAAACTCACATCAATCTCCCGCATCAGTTACCTGTAGGAAGGGAATCGCCCATCCGACCATACTCTGGCACCGGGCTGTAAAGAAAGGCTAGCTTTATCATAGAAACAATACTCAAATATATATGTTTGTTACAAACTGGGGTCCCTTTATTACACAATAACAGACAAAGAAAACGGTGCACAGACAAAATATCGACTCCAAAATATCGAATCGACAAAATATTGAGTTAAAAATATCGACAACAATGAAATATCGATAACAAAAATATCGTTGGTCAAAATATCGAATAAAATAATGATAAAAAAATAGCGAGTACAAAAATATTGACTCAAAAAAATTGACAAGACAAAATATTGATAAATAGTCAAAGTAAAAAATATAGATAATATGTAGAAAAAAGGTTAAAAAAAAATGTATTAATAGTAATATAAATTGTAGTTAATGTTTAGGAGCGGGATGTTGGGTTAATAGGGGATAAGGGTGGGGAGTAATTTAATAATAATTAATTAATTAATATATGTTTGTAAATATTTTTAATTAATAATTAATTGGTAATTAATTAATATTAATTAGTTAATTAATTAATATAATTTTGTACATATTTTTAATTAGTAATCAATTGGTAATTAAATAATATTAATTAGTTAATATATTAATTAGAGTAATTTATTTATATATATAATTTTTAGTTATTGTTAATTAATTAATTGGGAAAAAATCATATTAATTATTAAATTAAATTAATTACAGCTAATGTGTCACGGTCCAACGGCTCCTCAGGATCGGGGCGAGGCTATATGGGGTCCACCTCCAGCTTTCTCCGTGCTCTGGGAATAAATACCACCGAGCACGATAGTAAGCAGGCGAGGGAAAAAAGGTCCGGGATGGGAAACGGTTGTAGAAGAGGTATCTGTAATGACACAAAAAACACTCTGTAAGTGGAGAGTCCTACCCTTCCTCCACTAAACTAGATTCCCCTCTGATCTCCTTTCCTACCTGATGAGTCTCAGGCACCTCTCTCTTCTACGTGTATCAGCACATGAGATCACTTCTCTCACCTGCGGGGAGTTGTCCCTGAAATACAAGAAATAGACATGAAGTTAATCTACTTCAATCCCAAGACTCTGACTATTGGCCCTTGTGCCTGTTCCCATACATACCCTGCATCCTCCATCCCTTATTTATGAATCAGATCGACTTCAGCTCTTATTGGTTGCATAAGTCACTGGGTATTCATAACATAACAAAATAACGTAAAAAATATATAACCACACTGCTCTGGATCGTTTCTATGTTCCTTCTCTCTCCAGTAACTAAAGTTTTAGCCAACAGGGACAATACACCATAGAAACGATAGTTCTTACCAGGCGAGGGTTCAGAAGAAGGAATTATTAGTCATTCCCGGAATACCTCTTCCTTTCTTCTGTGGAAGTTTCCCTGGGTGTACTACCCGCTGCCCTCAAGGTTGAGATAGTTTACACCACAGTTTCCGAACAATGAGAGGGGGCAAATCCAGCGTCTCTCACTTCGGATACCACTCGATAACAAGGGCTACCTCTTCCGCACTCGAGAGGGTGAAATCCGGCGTCTCCCCAAGTACCGAAAAGAGTACCCACAAACTCCCGTACACAAGAGGGGGCAAATCCTGCGTCTCTCGCGTCGGAACCAAGCTAGTCACCGAAGAGCTTCCTCCTCTGAATCTCCAATCCAACTCTCCAAGGACAAAATCACGTGCGTCGTACTCCCAGTCTCGCAGAGTTTTATGTCCTCTGCCATTGTCTGGTGCACGCTAGGCTTTCTGGGATTTGTAGTTTCTGGTTCATTATTGGGTAGGCACAGGTCGGATCCTGACATAATGTGCTAATATATTTACTTTATTGTTATTGTTAATTAATAATTAATTGGTAATTAAATAATATTAATTCATTTTGGGTAAATGAGTATTTTTAGGGTTCAGAGTCAGTTTTCAGTTTTTGGGTAAAGGGGTATTTTTAGGGTTCAGGGTCAGTTTTCAGTTTTTGGGTAAAGGGGTATTTTTAGGGTTCAGGGTCAGTTTTCAGTTTTTGGGTAAAGGGGTATTTTTAGGGTTCAGGGTCAGTTTTCAGTTTTTGGGTAAAGGGGTATTTTTAGGGTTCAGGGTCAGTTTTCAGTTCTTGGGTAAAGGGGTATTTTTTGGGTTCAGGGTCAGTTTTCAGTTTTTGGGTAAAGGGGTATTTTTAGGGTTCAGGGTCAGTTTTGGGTTTTTGGGTAAAGGGGTATTTTTAGGGTTAAGGGTCAGTTTTCAGTTCTTGGGTAAAGGAGTATTCTTTGGGTTCAGGGTCAGTTTTCCCTACTGTTGCACCCACTGGAGTTGGAATAGTAATTTTAACCCCTACGCTATCCAACGCTTTCCCTACGCTTGCACTCTTTGGAGTAGGAATAGTATTTTTTACACTTCTGGTATCGTACGGTAATATAATAGTATCTTATTTAATTATAGTATGTTACTAAATATATATGTTTTAAGAAATAAGATTGTAATTTTTTTTTTTTATTATTTTCATTTATTATTTAATTATTATAAGATAATTTAAATATTTTTAAGTATATTTTAGTAATTACATTTGAAAATTAATTTAATTTAACACTGTTTTTAATAAAGTCGATATTTTTTACAACTATATTATTGTAAACGATATTTTGTACTCGATATTTTTGTACTTATCTGTTTGTAGATACAAACTCGATATTTTGACTGTCGATATTTTGTCCACGATATTTTTGCAAGTCGATATTTTGTCCCTCGATATTATTTCAGTGATCCTACGAAAACATTATATTATAAAGTTACAATACTATCTAACAGTCTAAGCATAGCCTCAAAAGTAAAGGAAAGAGTTAGTATGTTTGCGCACTATAATAGCGGGACAGACTTCACCTTACAATTACGGAGTACGGTTCTAGCTTTCATCTGTGTCCCTCTCTCATCTGTGCCTTGGCTCATCTCAGATTCTACTCTGCACCCACGGATACACGTCTGCACCGCTATGCTCCTTCAAAGCACTGGAACTCTTCTCTCTTCTTCTTCTCTGTGTCTCAGCTCTGCACCGATCACTTTGCACTGGCTTCCTCTCTCCCACGAACTGTCTTCACCTTCAGACTTCAATTTAATGATATAGTTTCAACCGCTCTGGAAATCATCTGTTCAACTAACTTCTTCACTCTGATTGTTCTAACTCCGACGTTTAACTATCTCCAACTGCTCTAACAGACTGACTCACGATGTAACTTCAGTCTCTCCAAAAGATCATCAGCCTTAGATCGTTCCAAACTCCAACTGTCGACTGCAACTGCTAACTGTCATCTGCCTGCCTCTCCTTTCTACACCTCGATAATATAAAGAGCTCTTCGTTCATGGAAATTTCCAGACAGTAACCTGCCGCCCACCAGATTCCAGCACTAGGCTCCGGGCCTCCGACGCTCCCACAGTGGCCAACTGTTGTTTCGTCTAAAACCCGAGCTCTGCTTACATTCCTCCGATAAGGGCCAGCTCTGACCGGTTTCTCTCCAGTGAACAACAGCTCATAACTAAAACATCACTCTTGACCTACAAGCGCCTCGAGCAGCCGAGGCAGGAAAGAAAATGGAGTCTCTCTCGTTTGGGCCCTATATGCCCGAAAAAGCTGAAAGAGACGCATAGCTATATCAAAATACATAAGCAAGGCCTACCAATAGGTAATATGATATCAGAAATGAAGGATCTACCCTCTAATATAGGCCTTCAGGCCCGAAAGTGATGAAAGGGCATATTAATATGCCAAAGTCAGTAGGCTAACCCTAAGAATAGGCCGAAAATAGGGATCTATCCACTATGCTAAGATGGTAGTAGACTAAAGTCACCATCACTCTGAAATAAGACAATATATCCGGTCACTACATCATTCTGATCATACTAAATTCGAATTTCTACCATGTTCCCTTAGTCAGTTAGTATTATAACATGTAATAATCTAACTGCCCATTGTAGCCTATGGAGAACAGGTAGCCTTGCCACAGTGAAAACTGAAAATGGCTGTAATTCACTATTAGGACATGCTACACACATCAGGGCATGTCCTACCTTATACTTACAATTCACCCTCCCCT